>NC_086175.1:70629739-70929739 GCF_023053635.1 Elgaria multicarinata webbii
AAAGCAGCATAAAACCAATTTCATGGGAGATTTAAATTATTTAAAAGGCCTACAGGTGTGGGGAAACAATTTTATTTGGTGCCCTCACTGTAATAAAATTGGTGTCAGGCACTCCATAAGCATGGTACCACCACCAAGGTGGTACTCCCTCATCATCTGCCTCAGCATGGGGGACAGCCAGACGAGGACCTTCAAAGACACTCTTGATTTATTTATTTATTTATTTATTTATTTTATTTAGTTCCCACCTTTCTACCAAAGAAGGAACTCAAGGTTTACAGAATGACTTCAAATAGATTAAAATGATAAAACACATTAAAATAAAATTAAAACATAACAATTACAGAATAAAAGCAGCTTCCACCCAACAGACCTGATTACAGGCCAAAAGGCCTTCTTGTATAAAGCAGCCTTGCTTGCTAGTGGAAGGACGGTGGAGCGGGAGCAAACCTAGCTTCCCTTGGAAAGAAGTTCTTCAGCCTGGGAACTAGGGCTGTACACCACTTCAGGCCTGAAACCCGAATCCAAACCGAGGTGGGCCGATTCAGCCTGCCTCGATCCGAATCCAGATTGGGACTGGATTGGGCAGAGGCAGTCCAAAGCACTTTGGGCCACCTTGGGGCAATAGTGAGCCATTGCCTCTGCCTCCACAGTGACCCGAGCATCCAGCAGTCACCCTTCCTCAATGAGAGCTGTTATTTTAAACAAAGATGGGGGCTCTGTGGTTTCTTTGATCTAAAGTCTCAAACTAAGCCAGCTGTAAAGTTGGGCGCTCAGGAACCAGCAACAGCCAACCCACTTTGGGTGTCCAGATCTCGCTTTGGCTCAGGTTCCGAAGAGGGTCATCCCAGGCCCAAAGCACCCCGAGTCAAATCAGGGCTGATTTGGAACCTCTGTATCAGCCTCCGAAGCACATTGGAGGGGTTCCTACACAGCCCTAGTGTGAACCCTACAACAGATGATTGTATTTCCCTGATTTACAGAAATGTTAGACATTTCAAGGAGGAAAAGCTGAGAAGGTGTTCTTACCACTGCCCCTAGGAAGAGCGACTCCAGACAGTGCTTCTAGAACGGAGCTTTTCCCAGAGCTCTGGTCTCCAATCACAGCAATTGCCGGCAACGCCAAGTCCTTTTCCACTCCAAGGGCCCTCAGGGAATCAATGAGGTCAATACAAGGGCGGACTTTCTCCTCATACTGGCTGCACAAGGAGGCACTGGCTGCTTTCTGAGAGAAAAAGGAAGTGGCCTCTATGACTGAAACAGGAATTAGCTCTCCCAGTAAGCTATTGCAGACAATGATGACAAGACTCTGATGTAGCCATTTGTATCAGATTTGTTTAACTTTGATGATGACGGGGAGTAAAAATACTAATAAAAGAATGAATCATGGCTTATTAGTTGTGCCAATGTTTTCTTTATTTGTAAAGAAAATAAAAGCAATATTTACCAATAGTGCCCACTTTTAATTGTAAATGAAATGTACATTTCTAGGAATATGTGTGACTGAGAATCGTATTCAACACTCTTTTAAATATAAGAAACGATCACCAAACCTTTGAGGTTCAGACATACAGATAGATCAACCTGTCTTCTGGACTGTAATTTTGAAAGGCATGGAACTTTCCCTCACAACCACTACCAAGCTGGGATCGGGGACATTTCGATGGGAAGGACCCACAGGAGGACTGGCCCAACACCCTTTAATGGTTACAACAGCATCATGGATTCAGTCATAGACAAACAGCTCCCAAGCCACTGTAGCCACCTAGCAGGCACCTTAGTCAAATACACCAAAGCAGAAGGCATTTTAGAGCAGATAAGTACAAGTCTGAGAAAAAAGACCAAGTGCCAAATTGTGGCATATCTTAATGAACGGGATAACAATGCCTTTTCCCTCTTATATTTGCACAAAACATTCAATGGTACATGTGCACCTCTTTACATGTCCTTGTCACGCATATTACCAGCACATTAACCGTAAATATCTATGCTTTCTTTGCACCAGTGTTACTACTGGTATATCAGGTTCTGGATCAGTGTCCTGAAAAAGGTATACCTTGGATTTTAAAATGTATTTGGTCTTAAAGATATATAGTTGTGCATTTTTCCGGTATAGATTTTGGCAAAACTGGATATAATTTTGGGTATATTGAATGCCAGTACCTCACTGTGTTTTTTCTTCAGTGGAGATGGGCCCTTTTTCATGTCAAGCGTGACAGACATTTCCCTCTTAGCCATCAAAATATTTTCCTGGAATGAAAAACAGATAATTATGCCACAGGAAACATATGGTCTGCTGCTGCTGGTGGTTTGGTTTTTTTTACAAAAAGTTTTTAATCGTTTGTTCTGGCTTGCATGTGGCTTTCTAAGAGAGACTTTTGGGCCAGCATCTTCGGTAGCAGTGAATTGCTGTTGAACCACTTAAGCAAGCTAACATGACTGACCTCCGCCCCTGCCCAAGACCAGGTTAGTAATTAATATTTTTCACTGTTTGTAAAACCAATCATGACAGTGTTAAGGTGGTCAAATGACCCCCACCAAAAGACCCCCTTTCTGGGTGGAAAGTGTACACCAAGCACTCAAGGCACTGCCACCAGACCCCTCCTCCTTTCCCTCTGTTCATTAATAAAGAGTCATCAGAATGCAGTTGGCTGGTTGCTCAAGGTTGTCCTGCACTCACCACCCCCAGAGCAAGGTTAAGTCTGCTCAGCAAATGTAGCAGTTTCCAAAAACACAGCTGCTAAGGCTTGGATCCCAGATTATCCCAGACATTTCGGCGCACCGCTCCTTGTTATCAGGAAAACCATCCCAATGGTCAGCCAAGTCAGCTTCACCAGCCCTTGCATGGGGGACTTATCTGGTACAATAAGTTACATAAACAGGGCATAGTTGTCACAATATTATGTATTGTTAGCTGTTAGAAATAGTTTCATTTATGGAAAATATATAACTCTGCAATCAATAAGGGATGGGAGGAGGGAGGAGCCATGAGCTCATCAGGAGGGGCATGGGATGTTATAAAAGATGTTGGTTGTGGATGATGGGTAGAGAAGCTCGTCTTCGACCTGTGGAGGGTGAGTTTCCTCCTACAAGTGTAGTTCAATAAAGAAATGGTCACTGCATCTGGACTTGTCTGGTTTTCCTGTTCCCTCCCTTCTGGCTGGGTTTTTTACCCTAACAACAGTAATTATAAAGCAGAATATATGTAACATAATTAATCTTGACCATCTCTTATATAAAGAACTACAAACATCAAAAGTACTTGTAGCAGAAATGTGTATTGTTTCAAACTGAAGGGGAAAAATCTGGAGTTCCATTAATATTTGCTAAAAGAAAGCTGGGCACTCTTATCATCCCACAGAGGCTTTTTGCTGAGCATAATGCTACGACTGGGATGCTAATCCCAATATTGACATTAGAAACGGAAGTAAACAGGATGTCTTTAACATGCACACCCTGGAAACTATGCACACAGGGACACATGATGACTGAGCACGAACAGCAGCTTTTTCTGAACTCCTTTTCCCTGAAGTTATAGAAAAATAATGTGGTTGTGATGGAGCCTCCCTCTCTTCCAGTGTGTCTGCTTGAGAAGACGGAGCAGCCGACTTCCAGATCCCATAACTCCCCTGGAAGTTTGCGCCTCCGCCCATCATCTCCCCCCAAACGGTGACCACCCCGCAGTTTTAGACTCACTGGATTGTACCGTTTCTTTCCGTCTCCGCTCGGATGTCAAAGAAAGACGCTATTTTCCTTTCCTGTCCAGCAAGACTGAGGGTGGTTTAGATCTGTAGAGCCGGTAGAATTAACTCCGCCCCTGCTGACTTCATTTCAGGGAAACCGAAACTTAACCTAGAACGGAAGAAATCCAAACAGCGGAATACACAAACGTACAGTGTGTTTTCCGTTTCTTTTTTATTATCAACTTCACATCAGAGTGTCCGATCCATTTTTCTTCTTTTGTCAGCGCTGGATTTGTTTTGGCTAACTTTCAGTTCTGTAACCCTGCGGCAGAGCAGGAAAACGAAAGCAAAACAATGATTTGCCACAATGAGAAGCTCTCCTTGTTTTATCCTGCTTACCACATCTGCTGTTGTTTCATCTAAATCTGTTTCATGTCAAGCTAGAATCTATCTGCCCTCTTGCAGTTTACGTATTATTAAGCTTAATATATTGCAATCCCTAAGCAGTTCACATTAAAATACAATATAACTGCCCATATATATTAAAACCCCATAATATTGATGTGTGTAAAAGGGAATTTCATTCTGTAAGATTAGTCTATGCTCCAGGTGAAAGGTTAAGAACTGCCCCCCCCCCCCCCCCAGCATTCCTTCACGGCGGATTCTAAGTGCATCTTAGACAAAGGAAAATTTTTAAACCAATCAGTGCCGAATGTAAGCTGTGATGTATGAATTGTATTCACCTTACCTTGTATTGGCAATGTAACCTAGTTTGATTAACAGAGCATGGGCCAGTAAAGTCCATTAGAGATAAGCAAACTGACCAATTATGTCTTCTAACAAGTGATGTAATCAGAGGCTATATATTCTAGAGGATCCCTTTGTTCGGAGAGCTCTTAATTTGCATTTCCAGCTGGAGCTCCAATGTTGCAACATTTACGAATAAACTTTAACTTGCATTCTCCAACCCGGTGTGTTTATTGGCAAAGTATACACTGAGGGAGCGGCCTGTCCAGCCTTCAGGTTTGAGGGCTAACAATACTATAACAATAACAACAGGGGAGCAACAGAGTCCCTCATAGATTAGGGAAAACCTGTGTGAATAGGTGTGTTTTCAAGAGGAGTTTCAAAGTTGTCCGTTTCTGACACTGGAGAGTGTTCCAAAGGGTATGTGCCCCCCCCCCATGAGAAGGCTCACTTACTGACCGCTACCTGGTGACATTCCATTGGCCACCAAACAACCAGTAAGGCCTCCTCAGAAGATCTCAGGGGTCTGACTAGGTTTATATAAGAGAAGGCAGCTGGCTAGCTATTCTGGGCCCCAGTTGCTTAGGGCTTGGTATGTCAACAGCAAATCCTTGAACATGGCCCAGTAGCTAATAGGTTGCCTGTGCAGTACTTTTAATACAGGTGCAATATGTGTATATCTAGGTGCTCCATTGAACATCCTAGCGGCTGCATTTTGCACTACCTGCAGCTTCTGAACTAAGTACCAGGACAGCCCCATTTAGCACATATTACAGTAGTCTAATTGTGAGGTTACCAATGCATGGATCGCAATAGCTAGGTTATTCCTATCCAGGAATGAGGGGAGCTGGCACACCAGCTGAAGCTGATAATGGATGCTCTGAGCAACTGAGGTTACCTGCATCCCCGACTAATACCTGTTCCTTCAGGAGTGCAACCTCATCCGGAACAGGCAAACATGCTAGTTCTTGGATCTGGGAGTCACCTACAGGGTTTCTGTCTTGTCAGGATTCAGCTTCAATTTGTTAGCCCTTATCCAGAGAGGTCCGCCTGGTGCCTACACTGTATTCCTTTCGTCGCCAGCGAAGACCTTTTTATTCTCTCAGTATTTTAACAATTTTAACTTAAATTTAAATTTTACTGTTCTAACTCTATTTTAATGTTATATCAATTTTGCTACATGGTTTTATCCTGATTGTGCTTTTTATACTGTATTTTGTAATTGTGCTTTTAACATGCAGGTTGTTTTAGTATGGTTTTAATTTTTGTGAACCGCCCAGAGAGCTTTGGCTATTGGGCAGTATAAAAATGTAATAAATAAATAAATAAATAAATTAATAAAATAAATCCACCCCAGTCCATCCAGGCACTGATTCAGAATGTCCACTAGCTACTAGACACGTTGAATAATCATGTATGTTTAGTAATTAATATCTTATTCCCAATAGTCTGCTCAAATTGTTTTACAGTATTTTTGTAATGCAAAATGAACATCAACAATTGAAAACTGTAACAGAAATTTTTGTGTGAATAAAACAATGAGGGCAATATCCAAATGTGTCTTTCTGTTAGCAAAATGATGTTGCACTAGCAGAAACTAGGTTCCGAACTATGCGTAAAAAGATAATCCAACTCAAGTTATGGTTATACAGGCACTTGTGCAATGGAAAGATTACATGCGGCATCTCTAAGGCTATTTGAGTTCACAGAATGGCAAGCTTGATACTGTCCTAATTCAGCCTTCATATTTAAGTTCTTTAGAACATACAGTGCATCCAGCCATTTTCTCACCCACCATTTCACCACTGAAGCAGCTTTCTTCATTCCCTGCCCACCTGGTCCTTAAATCAAGCCTTTGGTAGAGATTGAGATACACTCTTTTACCACCACCCCTCTTATTTTTAGGTAAAGGCATCCAATTTTGTCCAACAGGAGTGATTTGGAGGCACTGCTGGCTCTTGCATTCATACATGTAATAGTGGATGAGGGAGAAAGATGCTGACCCCAAACTAGTGTGTGCTGCCTCCAGCCAACCAGGACCCCTGTTCCCTGAAAACAGGTAAGGACAGACCAGTAGGCAATTATAAAACAAGAACTAGGATTGATTTAACAGGGAAGGGAAAAGGGAGAAGCAAGAAAAAGAAACATCCAAATGAATAAATGCTTTAAAGCCAGTCTCTAAATAAAATGGAGGAAAGGGAGTCCAGTAGCTCTATGTCCCATAAATGTAGATTATTTATTAAAACCTGGATGTATCTGTAGCCCTGTTATTGACTGTGAACCATTAATGTCTGGTAACTGGGGAAGGGGGCAGGTAGAGACAGAATGCGGCAGTTCTTTCCTGGTCTTTACTTGGCCCTCTCAGAACCTCTCTCTCCCCTTATCATTCTGTGTAGATGGTATTGGTTGCCAGTTGGGTACTTGTAACGTCGAATGGTAGCTTCAGTTGCATAGACTCTCATGTCTCTATTTCAGGGAACTTGGGTTCTGGGACTTAGGTCTGTCCGTCAATCTGCTACTGACAACCATCCAGCTCCAAAGCAGTGGTGAAGCTAGAATTAACCATGGCATAGAATACCGTACCACTTGCACACTGCCTAAATAATACACCTGTTAAGTGTGTGGCCCTTAACAGCTGGAATTTCCAGGCATTGGGGACATGGCAAACTCTTAACAAAAGCCCTTTCAGTTTAACATATTTAGTTAACTGAACTTTATTGTCATAAACAGTCTTTCACACATGATAGACTGTGAAATAACATTCCGATATGAAATAACACAGCCTGGTTTAAAAATGGAATCCTTTTATTGCTTCCAGTGTAATCAACATAATAAATACTTAGAACATTCAAGTATAAAGTCAGGAACCATGAAACTACTAGCTTCATGACTACATTTGGATGAAAAGTGTTTTAGTGAAAGGAAGGAAAGGGGCAGTAAGGAGATGAGCCCAGGATTATTTTATAGGCTTCATTCCCAATTTAATCTTTGTTTGTTAGATTTGGTTTTTCAGCTGTATCAAGTACTCTCACAGAACCGTGATAATACACAAACACACATGTAGGGCATTTTCCTGCTTGCAATAATCCTGTGACAGGTAAAAACAACTGATTCTTCCTAGTACACAGTATAAAACTTTAACAAAAAAACATCTCTCTAATTACTCATGTTCCATAAATGAGAAGAACTGACTACAGACTACTGTGCCACTGGACTTGATGTCTCAAACTAATTTTGCCTAAAGTAAAATCATGAACATTTTACCCCTTTCCAACCTATGGCAAACAATTCCTTATGAGTGATGTGGTGGAAATGGCATGAGCTACTTCGCCGAAATAATTTAATTGTAGAATTCAGCTTGTTAGGTCTTTTGGAATACAGCCTTCTATCTGGATTTCTGCTGGCCAGCCGTTATATCGGTTCTTACTCTGGTCAGAATGGTTGATCTGTTTAAAAGACACATACAAAGATCAATTCAGTGTATGGTTTCAAAATAGGATGGAAAGAGTGAAGCAACTGAAGGGAGTTTAAAAGGGGGACCAATTCGTTTCCCTCCCGGGATGTTTTTGCTAAAAGAAAGCTTGAATTTAACTGCTTGTTTAAGAAAAGGACTCGTTTCATAAAATAAAAGGTAACAGAAATACTGAATGCTTCCAGAAAGAGGGCTCCTAACACGACCAGTCAAAAGGCACTGTGCAGTGGTTCTTCCTTAATGGATTTTTTTGTGGAAAGAAAAACACGGAAAACGCCAGAGCTTTACAAATGGAAGATGGCGTCCTCTGTCTGCTCTGCCTCAGCAAATAAAAGCCTCATCTGGAAGCACTCACTGCCTTCAACAATTTTTAATTCTGCGTTTACATTTGATTTTTAATATTTATACGTGAACCGCTTAGAAATAGTATTACCAATAAATCATAAACAAACAGTTAATGTTTTGGTAGGTTTTGCCACATCTTATTCTATTACATTTCCACAGGAAGTGAGATATATTAATCAGCAGAAAGAAAGAGGGACATTTAACTATCCATGGTAAAATAAGCTGTCTGCAGTTCTGTTTTAAAATATTTTAGGAGAAATTATCCTGAAATATAAATGGCAAGCTCCACTTTTGAAGCAAATTATTATAAAAGTGGAAGATAGCATAGTGTAAGAAAATGGCCAGATGTATGTTTAGCTGATATATAAATGCAATTTAGCGTAGGAACTAAATTGTTATTTACTCCAATGACCGGGTTCCCCCCGATCAGCACTCTATGCTGCCACGTTACTACTGCCGTTATACAGCCAGGTTATCACAGAGAGGGGAGAACACCAGCACTGAATGAGAGCTATGGCAGGGGAAAGCGGCATTTTTATGGGTTCTGTCACTATGACAGACTGACTGACTGTGTAGGCTTCAGCTAATAATCCCATTGACTCTACTGCAGAGTCTTCAAGGCCTTTTGTGAATACAGAAATGCTCCAACCCGGATTTCTGTTTTCAGCCACTAATCGGGAAGAGTTAAGTAACTAGATGCAAAGTAAAGTTCATGTAAGCAATTAACGCCCCCCCCGCCACATATCTATATCTGCAGCAGGGGGCACACGGGAAAGTAACCCTTCCTCCCTTGCCACCATTCCAAAAAGCCCCCCCCCCCAACACCAATCTACTATTAACTTAAGAGGGAGATTCCTGTTGGCACTAATGTGAGTTTTCTTCCTTGGACTATTAGAGTTTTGGAAGGGGGGTGGGATTTTTACTGGAACCATGATGGGGGAATAGGATTAATACTTACTCTGCCATGGCAGCTATTTATTTTTCTTAAAGTGTATATGTTAAATGCTTCTGGCAATTAAGGTCACATACATTTGGCCAAGGAAGTAGCCTTATTTTATTTTGTTTAACAAGTTCTGCTAAGCTCTACTCCTGTCTTTAATGACAGACTGAAATACAGAAATTTAGCAGAGAAGCTCTTCTCATAGAAAGTGTGGGGAAAGCTTCATGTGTTAATAGTTTGTTTGTCAGGATGCAACTAAAAAGCCAGGAGCACAATGAATAAAATTGGGGGCGACCTTGTTTGGAAATCACTAGACTAACTTTGATTCCTGTGTATGACTAATCATGGGACTGCATTTTATTTGGGGTGTCTTAATTGAAAGAAGTACAGCACCAAGTACATTTTTGGTGCTATATAAATGAATAAATAAATAAATAATAATGAAGTCTTACCTTTTCCCTTTCTATGTCTTCTGGCAGTTTAAAACCTTTTGCAGCTAGAAAGACCCAGCTTGACCTGAATCTCAAGTTCTGTATTTCTTTACTTCCGAGTTCTGCTATTGCCTTCTTCCCATCCTCCTTCAATCTGTGAGACAATAGCAAGGGAATAATAGCATGCTGTTTCCTTCCTAAAATGCTCTCTCAACTTATATAAATAAGAACATTAGATGAGAAATTCTACTGTGACACTTGTTGCCTACAACCTGTATAATGATTTGATGCAGAGCATGTCCATACCAAGGAACATTACAGGTTTCATTTACACTGTTACACCTCCGTTGACATATATGTGGCCACAAACAAACTGCAGGCCTTATCTCAGGAATCGGCGATGCAGGAGCTAACTGCGTCCCAGAAGCTTCAAAGTAAGCTTCTGCCTCAATAAATAAATAAATAAATAGATAAATAGTAGCCAAATACTCTTCTAATTCCCTGATTTAAAATTGTCCAAATGGGCAAAACTATTGACAGTACAACAAAAATTCACAAAAATACCTTTGAATATTAAATCTATTCACATAACCTCTTGGTATCAATGATTCCATTGCCAGGTAAAAGTATTGCAGTACACGGTGGTAGAGGTCCCAAGTGAAATTTAGCAAGATCATTCCTGCTTGAGGAAAGCAGAGGCTTTGAAGCAGCTGCCTATGTTTAGAACATCCCCCAAAATGAGACATGAAAAAGAGCTACCCATGCCTTTAAAGCAGCCTTCCTCAACCTGGGGTGCTCCAGATGTGTTGGACTACAACTCCCAGAATGTCCCAGCTGGCTGGGGCATTCTGGGAGTTGTAGTCCAACACATCTGGGGCACCCCAGGTTGAGGAAGGCTGCTTTAAAGGGTCCATGTCTGTGGGCAAATCTCAGTGGCTGCTTCCAGGTTAACACTCAAAGTGGGCTAACACTCAAAAGGCATTGTGAAACTATTCCATCTTTTCTTCCTTACTGGATGTTTTTCTGGTAAGAGAAAAAGATGGAAGTGGTTGAAAAACATGGGACCCTCCGTAAAGTTCTGCAAATGAGGTAATGGGATTGCATAATAAAAACCTTGGCTCGAAGCACCCAGTACATTTGGTATAACTGGTGGCCAAACCTTCTAAAAGTTTGTAAGGCTTGGCCACTGATTATATTAAAAACAGGGGCAAGATGTTTGTTTACCTCTTGCTTCCATCATCATGGGTCACCATAAGGAGTAGTGATCTGTGGGGGGCCTTTTTGACAAAATCAGTCATTGCTCCAGAGTATTCTGTGGGTGGTGAGAGAAAAACAACAACTCTTTTTAATGTTGTTGTCGTCATTTATTTTTTTGACCCCTTGTGTAATTTTTTACAATCCTGCTTTACTCTTCTATATAAAACAAAGCAAGGACGTTTCTTACTCTTTTCTGACCCTGGGCAGTCCCATCAGATGTGGGAGCAGGGTTTCACTCATGGAAAAGAATACTCTCAGCTTCTGCAAATGGAAATCGGGAAGGTGATTTGTGTTTCCCTTTGCAACCTCCAAACTCTGCTCCAGGCAGTTTGAGAACCATCTAGAACTGAATGTGAGTTCTTTTATATATATGTCCTCGATTTTATATATTTTAATTATAATTTAGAATATTTTATATAAGCTCAATCATATTAGACATTTATTGGTATTTAGTCTACACAATCTACATAAAACAGCTATGTACCAAACTGTTTTTCTGTTAGTTTGTTGACTGTTCTTGGAAAATTTTAAATAAATGGGTTTTTTTTAAAAAAACAAACAAACAGAAGGTAAAAAAACAAAACAAAACCACACTGTTGCAAACATGTTCTTGACAAGTGCTATCTAACGCCAGTGCTATTTGACAGGTGCCATAATGGTTATTTGACTGTAGGAACCTTGACAGCAGACAGACATTCCTGCATACTGGTAATGAACACGGGCTTGCCTCTTACCTCCTTCCCACAGGTCAAAATATTTTGTAGCAATGAGTTTCCCAGTGTCATCTAAAAGAAAGGGAATGCATTTTTTAAAATGGGAAAACACAGTGGATGGGGGGGGGGGGAAAATTCAGTTACTTTTGACAAGCTGCAAATTTAACATTTAGTTTAGAATCCCGAGGGCTGTGACAGAGCAGCACGTCGTGGCAGTATGTGCAGTTCTGTACATCAGTGTGTTCAGGCCTTGACAAAAGCTATCAAGCAGGATGGTAAAAAAGACAATTAAGGGTGCAACGTATGTAAGTTTAGATATATTAAAAAATGGCTACAAGTCCCAGCATCCCCAAGCCAGGGATGCAGAGTTGTCAGCCTTTTTTTCTGATTAAATATATATATATTATTATTATATTTATTTATATCCAACCTTTTCCCCAGTATTTGGACTCAATGAGGTTTACAAGATTAAAACATGTACAATTAAAACATATAAATATAAATTACAAAAGGTAAAATAGAATTAAACTTACAATAAAATTAAAAACATGTTAATTTTTTTTTAAAAAGGATTGCACATTAAACTCCCCCTCGCCTAAATGTGACATAATCAGTCAAATGTTATTGTGATAATTTTTTATTAGGTCCATCACCTAATTAAAGAAATCTTAGTCAATTAACTACATGGTTTAGAGTGCCCACAACATGCACCCCTGCGATGTGTTTTAATGGGAGAAGTGCTTTAACTCACTGATAACGAATCTACCTTCTAAGTTATACACAGACTAAGTTATACACAAACAGTTTAGAAGAGAATCTCCCCTTAAAAAACTACTATAATCTCACCACAGAAAACTAATCTAACCTAGGGGTTGTCTAAACACTTTTCGAGAATTTAGACAGTCCCTAATGTATCCCCCACATTCTTCCTTCCTAATGGTTTCATGACTGGCTTAGGTATTTTCACTGTTTATATTTCATTAATCAATAAACAAAAACCCTACGGTTTACAAAACAATGTTAAAGGCTCTACAGTTTTCAACCAAACTCCAAAAAGCAGGGAAATTGGGAGTTAAGGCTCACAGGCCTATAACGCCACATCCTCCCTAAGGAGGCAGAAAGTGCCAGTGAAATTCTCATTCTCCCAAAGCAGATATAAACCATGAGGACAGGATGGAGAATAGGATATGCAGTGATGACTGTGGGGATGTGGAAAACTGATGACAAACAACTTAGGGCCACCTACTTCACTTTTTTTGTTTAGAGCAGCCTTTCCCCAACCTGATGCCCTCCAAAGGTGTTGGACTACAACTCCCATCATTGTAAGTCAATATGTCCCATGGTCAGGAAAGCTGGGACAGCAGGATAGGGATACAGGGGCTGCACAATATTTTTTTCTCACACACATCTCACATAGAGCAGCACAATTGATAACAGAAGGGGCACTATTTGTTGGAGATGTAGAACTAGAGCAAGGGCTGGCACTTTCACCTTTTGGTAAATACCCTGCCCTTCAAAGAAACAATGTTTTTTCTTAAAATGTGTTCATACAAAATATACTGTTCACTCCTTACAATCCCTCCACAATACATCATCTCATCAGAGTGACAGAGGAACAGAAAAGGATTAGTCTGGGTGTCTAGAACTCCTTTCAGATGAGATTAGTTTGCAATCCTATACCACTTGGGGGGAAGCCCTAGTAAACTCAGTGGCACTGGCTTCTGAGAAGACATTATAGGATCCAAGTATAAACCATCCTTCTCCAGCCTGGTGCTCTCCAGATGTGCTGCGCTGCAACTCCCATGTTATGGTGAGGACAAAAATCATTTTCATCAATAGTTATTATTATTATTATTATTATTATTATTATTATTATTATTATTATTATTATTATTTATATAGCACCATCAATGTACATGGTGCTGTACAGATAACACAGTAAATAGCAAGACCCTGCCGCATAGGCTTACAATCTAATAAGTTGTAGTAAACAATAGAGAGGGAAGGAGAATGCAAACAGGCACAGGGAAGTGTAAACAGGCACCGGGTAGGGTGAAGCTAACAGTATAGAGTCAGAACAAACTCAATATTTGAAGGCTATAGGGAAAAGAAAAGTTTTTAGCTGAGTTTTAAAAGCAGTGATTGAGTTTGTAGTTCTCAAGTGTTCTGGAAGAGTGTTCCAGGCGTAAGGGGCAGCAGAAGAAAAAGGACGAAGCCGAGTAAGGGAAGTGGAGGTCCTTGGGCAGGCGAGAAGCATGGCATCAGAGGAGCGGAGAGCACGAGCGGGGCGCACATGAATCTATTAGGTGGTAGCTCTGCCTTTGATCTCACACTGCTGAACACGTAAGAAAAATCCTCTGCGGTCACAGCATTCGCAGCATTCTTGATCACTGTCCATGCTGACAGAAACTTTTATGAGTTGAATGCCAAAACATCTAGAGAGCTACATTTTGCCTGCCCTTGCTCTAGAACAGCATTCCCCAATCAGTTTTCCAGAACCCCACAGTCACCTCTCCACATGTTTGAGAGTACAAGTCGCAGCATTCCTGTCCATGGGACATACTGACTTGCAATGATGGGAGTTGTAGTCCAACACCTTTGGAGGGAACCAGGTTGGGGAAGGGCTGCTCTAAACCGCCCAGAGAGCTCCGGCTATTGGGCGGTATAGAAATGTAATTAACAAATAAATAAACAAAAAAAGATTAGTAGGTTGCCCTAAGTTGTTTGTCATCAGTTTTCCACAACCCCACAGTCATCTCTGCATATCCTATTCTCCATCCTGTCCTCATGGTTTATATCTGCTTTGGGAGAATGAGAATTTCACTGGCACTTTCTGCCTCCTTAGGGAGGATGTGGCGTTATAGGCCTGTGAGCCTTAACTCCCAATTTCCCTGCTTTTTGGAGTTTGGTTGAAAACTGTAGAGCCTTTAACGTTGTTTTGTAAACCATAGGTTTTTTGTTGATTGAATTTCATGGCTTTGTGTAACGGATGACCACACAGGAAAGAAGCCATATAAACGTATGGGATGTGGAGAAAGCTTCAGCTGTAGTGGGACCTTGAGTAGACATCAAAGAATCCACACAGGGGAGAAAAAAATGTTTTAAAATAATTTCCCAATTTACACTATTTAAAAAATTTAAATTATGACACTATAGTGTAATTATTTAAAAATTACACTAAAATTTGTAATTTTTACTCTATTGACATTAAAGAATCCACTTAAACCAAGGATCAGAGTATCTAGCATTTTTCATATAACTGCTTGATAACTTGCATATCACATAACTTCCAGATGAAAGGCATCACCAAATGTTGCTTCCTTGCTCGCATTTTCTTGCTATATCAATAATTTAGGTATTTATTGCAGAACTTTGGCTATGGAGTGGTATATCAATGTAATAAATAAATACACCCAGGCTATGGGGCGGTATATAAATGTAATTTCTTATGCCCCCCCTTTCCTGGCTTTCCCTCAGCCTACACTACCTCACAGGGTCATTGTGAGGATAAAATGAAGAGGAGGATGAAGAGGACTACATGCCCTGGACTACTGCAACTACTGAGGGGCATTGGATTCTATGATTCTGTGAATCTAAGTCTACAGCAACTGGAGGGTGCCAGGTTGTAGCAAAAACTAGGTCCCTTAACCATTTCTCTGGTGTGAAGTAATGTTTTGGGTATAAGATTCATGGATGTACATTTTAGAAAACGTTTTCCTTTCATACAAACATAAAGCAGCAGATTTAGCTTATAAGAAGCAGGTACACAGAGAAAGGAAAATATTTTCTATGTACAACCAAAACTATTCACCTTCCTTCACACCAGAGTTTTTTTTAAAGAGACCTATATCTGTGTTAAAATTCAAAATACACACACACACACACACACACAAAAATCTATAAAAGAAACCTTAAAATGTAGTTCAGCACCTTTTAAAGAAACACACACTACCTGAAGAAGTTTAAACTCATGGTAGATAGGCCAGGGTTAACCTCCTTTCATTCCTAGTCTCAAAATATTTCTTTCCATAAAGTTTAAACTTTAAGAGGCTTGGGTGAGGAACTGCCACCCCAAAGGAAAGTTTGCCATATATTTACTTTGAATTAAGAAGGATGCACCAGCACTTCAAACACACGTACATACATACACACACACCTCCCTCTTCACAATCACAGACACACAACAAAGCCAATACCTGAGCCAGCCAGGTTTTGTTTTTCCTTGGAGGCCAGGGAAGGGCCTTCCTCAAAGCAAGGCAGATAGTTTCTCTCTCCCTCCCTGGCCTCCACAGCACTGTGGGGAAGGAGAGGGCCCAGACAGGGCCTTGGCTTATCTGCAGAAGGAAATGGCTCCTAAATGAGCCAGGTGGCCATCTTATTTTAGCCAGGCAGCCATCTTATTTCCAACATTCCAATCTATTTGAGACAGGAGGGAGGGGGGAGAGCGACGCTACTGAGCATGCTCCATTTAGGAGTTATGAGTCTCTATTCACTTTAATGGGGCAAGGAAACGTTCATTAAAAAACAATGGAAGCAAATTTTGAAAAAAGAAAAGCCATTCCACCAACTAGAAGTACAGGGGGACAAGATCCCACCACCGGTTTGAAGGGTAATGGTCCCAATTCGGAGCTTTTAGTGAGCAAAAAAATCGTCGCCACCGGAAATAGAAAAGAGCCATTTTGAGCCAGAGAGGTTTCCCCCATTTTGGTACTTTGAACTGCCATCTTGCCCTCAATATTTCACAAATCTTCTTGAAACGAGCAGGGTATGTAAAACCAGCATTTCTTTCCGGCAGGTCTCTGTTTCAGAAAGATTGGTGAAACATTTTCCATTTTATCAACATCAGAATGACCCACCCCCAATTTCGGCCTTAACATGGTGGAATGCTCTTTTCACTGATTGCCTACAACACAGGGAAACACTCCCGTGTTTCCCTGTAATATACGTTTGATTTTTCTTGCAACATTTAGGGTTTATGTTTAGACAGGAAAAAAAATCTACAAGTCTTATGTTCATTCTGGCTGGGGAATGCTGAGAGTTGTAGGACTGTTTTTCTGTCTAAACATTAAACAACTGCACCCTTAATTACTTTTCATCTTTAGTCCTCAGATAAAAAAGTCCAGTTCTCACCACAAAAGGGCTTTCAGATTAAGTACTCATCACATGAAAAATGAGATGCAAAGCAAGTAGCCCAGTCATAAATCCCAAGGTTTGAAAGTGATGAACAAAACAGTTGCAGGTGAATTCCCAAAGTGCAGTTGTCTGTCCATTATCACTGATCTGCCCTTTAGTTTTCACCAATGAAAATGAGCAGAAATGAAAGTTTTTAAGATAACTATAAAAATGCTCTCAATATTATTTATCTTTATTTATTTATTTATTTACATTTATATACCGCCCCACAGCCGAAGCTCTCTGGGCGGTTAATGTATATCTTGCTTCCAAGCTGTCCGGGTAGTTCGCAAAAGTAACATGACCACAATTACAATTTAAATCATTATCTGACAAATATCCACTAGTACATTAAATATTACAAATCAAGAAATCTTCCCCAATACCTTCCAAATACATTGCAAAGAAACAATTTTTAAAACATCGTCATTTATATAGTATTGTTTTAGAGTCCTCAGACTAGTGCTTTCTAGAAAAGAGCCAATAATCCTTAAGGCAATCATAGCTAGGCTTAACCTAATGGATTAATGGCAGGGGCAAGATTTTAGCTGGGCACATCTTGGTTCGCAGCTCTGTCTCGTAGCCACTATGCTGCACTAGTTTAATATTTCAGACTTTTTAAAAGCAGCTTTATAAATAAATCATTTAAACCAATGGTGTCTATCCACCAATGGAATGGACACCGCTAGCACAATGGATTCCACCTCCCCTCTGCAGCCCCTTCCTCCGGAGGGATGGTGGACCTTCCGGAGCAGATAGGACACGCAGGCACTGAGGAGAAGAGGGCAAAGTCCTATATACACAAAGTTGTATACAGCTCACAGGATTATGCCTTTTTACTCACAGTCCCTTTCTTTCATTCTTTATTGTTTGTAGCCAATGGCCATCACAACATCATAAAACATTTAAACATTTAAACATTAAAACATTAAAAACATTAAAACATTAATTTGATTAAAACTGTTGAAACGGTAGGACAAGTTAACACATTAAGCAAAATAGAGCAGCAATAAAACACGTTATCTTAAATCAATGCCATACTCTTTGTGTTATTGTCTGCCTTACCCAAGGTCAGAATCCAGACCTGCCACAAAAGCTGTCTTGAACTTTAATGCTGCTAGGGCAAATAGGGCCACCCTGTAGCTTACAAAGTTGTCTGTGTGTGCCAGCAACCACCTGATTTTGAACTCTTCCGTGTGGCCTTCAAGGAAGTTTAGAAAGGGGAAGATGAATTTGGTCCGTGGTGAGTTATAAAGGTGGCAGTGAAGAACATAATGAGCCAAGTCCTCAACTTGGCCTGCTCCACATATGCATAAATGCTCATTTACGGGACAGTTACCATATCTCCCCTTCAGGAGTTCTGTAGGCATCTGTTGAAATCTTAATTGCGTAAACGCTCGCCTGACAGGGGAAAAGGTTAATTCCTTGATATATGAAGCCATTTTGTGGTCCTGCTTGAACTTAGGATACCAGATGGCCAACTTACATTTCCTAACCTGTTCAAGATCGATCCCAATATCATTACTGAATATTATATCACAGATTTGGCGAACAGGTAGGGCGTGTAAGGTTGTGACTGAGAGAGGTGAATAGGATGACATCAAACTTCTACCAGTGCGCACCCATACCTCCCTGTCCTGCAGGTCCAAAAAGCACATTTTTGCCAGGTGTTGCTCAGGCATCAGGCAGAGCTTTTTCATATAAAGAATGACAGATTTATGTATACGAGCTCTCAGCGAGTGGGATTCCTATTTCTGTTCTTAATAGTGCTCCAGGGATATTATGTGCCACTGCCAAGAGAGTGAGCAGAAAGTTATTCTGTACGGGTTCTAATTCATTTTTGTAGTAGGCACCCCATATGGGTGCACCATACAAAAGATGTGCTATTATTTTGGCAACATAGACCTTTACCATGGGTTCGACTAAGTGGTGTCCCTTTGTATAATACAGCTTTTTAATAGGGCCCAAGAGGCGACTGCTAGAGGTTGAAATTGCTTTAATGTGGGCATGCCACTGGGTGTTCTCCGAGAAGTGAAGACCCAGGTATTTGAAAGAGCGTGTCTGCTCAATAATTTGTCCATCTAAGATCCATCTATGATGAACGTGTCTCTTAGCAAATACCACAACCTTAGTCTTGTTGTAATTGACATTAGGCCCTCCTGTTTGCAATACCCTCCAAGTTGTGTAAGTAATCTCCTCATACCCACTTGAGTTAGTGAAATGAGGGCCATGTCATCGGCATAAAGCAAGGCTGGAACCTTCATCTTTCCAATTGTGGGAGGGAAAAAAGTAGGGGCATAGAGTTTTTGAGTTATATCATTAATATTAAGATTAAATAATAGCGGGGCCAGAATCTCATCTCGTACTCACAGTTCACAATGGCGACATTGATTCCTCTTCCAACATTTTTTTTCCCTTCACTTATGAGTCTGAAATTGAAATATAAGGCATCAGTCTTGGAAGTACGTGAACCGCCCAGAGAGCTTCGGCTATTGGGCGGTATAAAAATGTAATAAATAAATAAATAAATAAATACATTAGAAAGGTATTTTCCATGAAGTTAATTCCTGCTGTCCTTACTTTTGAAATACATGGCTTAATAGAAGAGGGCGTTGAAAGTTCTAGAACCAACATGAAACCTTAGTAACACACCAAACAGGTTTTTCTAGAAAAACATGAATTAAAAAGCCTGAGTTCCTGGGAGGAAAATGTACTCTATACACCACAGTCCACGCAGAACAACAAACTATTCAAAGGATTGAAAGGCAAGGAATGGTCATGCCTTGCACAAACAACCCTCCCTATTTCTTAAATATGGCTAAGCAATCAAGCACAATCCAAGGGATGCCCCATTCCCTTCCCCATTTCCCTTCTTTCTGAAGATTCCTCGTGTGTTTCACTATGGTGATAGGTTGCATCAGCACCAATGCTAACTGCTTTTAGGACTAGCTAGAGACCCTTCTTCACAAGGTGGGAAAACAGAGTTTGAAGGACACACAGAGACACAGCAAAAACATGCTTTAAGTAGATGAGAAAGTTACATTTCAAGTTGGCTTTGTGCCAGGAAAACAATAATA
This sequence comes from Elgaria multicarinata webbii, assembly GCF_023053635.1. Taxonomy (NCBI): domain Eukaryota; kingdom Metazoa; phylum Chordata; class Lepidosauria; order Squamata; family Anguidae; genus Elgaria; species Elgaria multicarinata. The sequence continues at coordinate 70,649,577 of NC_086175.1, forward strand.
AAATTAATTTTGGCTGCATATAATGGAATTAGCCATTCAGAGCATTAAGCCAACATTTGTACTAGTTGTGTAAACTCACTTTAAACTCATTTTACCCACAAGACACTCTGACTGTTAATAGGAAACTATTGTGTGGAGCTTCCAAAAATTGCATGCCTTAAACAGTCAGACCATTGGTCATCTAGACCAGTACTGTCTATTCTAATTCTCCAAAGACCCAGGCATACGTCTTTCCCAGTCCTGCTACCCAAGATCATTTTAACTACAGATGTCAGGAGATCATTGAACCTGAGAACTTATGGATGCAAAGCACGTGCTTCACTCACTTCCATTGAGTTTGTGGCCTCTCCCTAGCTTCCCTAAGACCACCGTAGCTTCTCACAGAGCAAAACCTATAACAATTTCTTGAAGAAGATCCAATTAGTTTACACGTGTAGGTCTACCGTGCTCAATTATATGGAATAGCAAAGGCAGCCTTACACATGGTTTGGTACTTACAGCTCATCTTCAAAACAGATTTTTGCAAGCCTCTCTCTGCCGCCACCACTGAGTATGCGAAAAGCATAGCTTCCAGGCCGACATGGAGACCAGTGGTCACATTTCAGCCTTTTGGGGAGTGGCGCTACAATAAAAAACAGAGAGGAAGCCTTGAAACACTGGGCAACCATCATTCATAGTTGAAAATTGGGAGTTACACATGACCATTTAAATCACTACATTAAGATATGATCAAATGCCTTCATTATTATGGTTCTTTTGAAAAGCCTCACCAGGTAATGATCTTAGAATTGACAGCTAGGAGTATTTGCTGGGAAGGTAATTTTAACCTTTTCTGCCCCTGCCACAGTCTTGGCAAAAATCAACCCACACTCCCAAAGCTACTATTAGCATTCATTGGCAGCAAGGAGAAAGCTCTGGGGGAAGCCATTTTCATCAGAACTGCAGCTGGGGGAGTAAGGATTGAAAAAACCCGCTCCCTGTGAATGATGGTTAAAATCCCTTGTGCTGCATCTGCTGTTTCTAGTAGGGTGGGGGAGTTCTCATGGTAGCTCGGCCTTTAGTATACCGGGATATTGTTCTAGTGGAAAGAGAATTCAGCTTATAAGGTGACAGAAAAAGGACGACCAGGAGAACGGAGTTGCGGAGAATGATAGGGGCTGAACACCAATGACTCAGAATGTGGGCCCTGTAGGGTTGTCCTGTTCTAATACTGAAGCTTTTCTTGACTTCATTGTCACTGTAATGAAAAAATGCATTGCACCCATTTTAAAGTACCTATGAAACAAATTAGTTTTATTTATAGGAGTACTTTGTGCCAGCTCCAGTTTACAGCATCATAAACTTGGAAGGGAGCCAGAGGGCAAGGTTGTGCTAAGCACCACACCTTGGTTTCACGTCTACTTATTTCTAGCCTGAATCGTATTCACCTTTTGTTTCCTTCTAGCTCTTGGATCTTTTATATGATAGTAAACTTAAAAACAGAACAAAAGACTTCCTTCCAATTTTGCATATACTGCATCTCAGTTCTTTCTTAAATTTAGTTCAAATACATTTCAAAGGGAAAGTTCAGAAAAGGGCCGGGAGAAGGAAAGAAAAAATAAAATAAAATAAAAATATTCAAATAAAAGTCTTAAAACTAAATGGAGAGAATCCCACCTAGAGATGTGAACGCCCAGGAAAAAAACAGAATAGGGATAGGAATAAAAGTTGTTTTCTACTCCCCACTCCTAGAAAATGTCCCTGGGGAAAAATGTCTTCCCCACCTCACCAGGCCTACACATCTCTAGTCTCACCTCTATTTAATTCCTCATGAGCCAAGTGCAGCAGACACCCTGAGCTAGAAAATCCGTGGTCAGAGCTTGCTTCAGTCAATCATGAGTTCAGTAGGTGGCCTTGGAGGCTGCACTCATGGTGCTGGGTTGCTTCCGCTTTTGAGAAAACCCTGCGCTTTCACCGCTGCAGGGTGGTGACAGCTAATCCCAACACAGAAGGCAAAAATCCTGACTTTTAAAATCCGGAAGCCCTGCGATGACACAAGGTGGCTGCTGCATCGTATAACCGACACAGCGCCACCGCGCAGCCATCTTAGAGTTTTTAAAATGTGCAGACAGCCCCTCACACTGTAGGGGGCTGACTATACATTTAAAACCCCTGCAATGGTGCTTCATCAGTTATCCAACACAGCAGCCACCTCGCCGCTTACTAGCGAAGCTGAGGATTTTAAAAGTCAAGGACTTACCCCGAGTTGAACACAGACGCTTCCGCCATCTGACCTTGCTCCAGAGTCGAGAGTTCCCAGGAGGAAGGCAACCCCTGATTGGTCGCTTGAAGCCCGCAGAGGGTAGGCCTGGCAAGCTGAATGGCATCCAGAAAACTCGCGCTGTGTTCTGCATTGGGATTAGTCACCGCCACTTCACAGCAGCAAAAGCACGGGGTTTTCGCAAAAGCCACAGCAACCCGGCACTGTGAAGGCTGCCTCCAACTCAGTTCAGAATTAATATGTTCAAACCACTGACCTGCTTTTAGCACCCACCTGCTCAACATGCTTGTTTCGATGGTACAGTGACCTCTGGAGGCAGCACAACAGCCATAATTATGGTTTGTCAATTAATTCAGACCCTAAACCACCGCTAGCAGGACCCATGTGTTACTCACACTGCAGAGGCCTGACATTTGGTTTTAGCCATTTTCAACAGAAGAAAATAGTAAGAACCATTTTATGAAAGAAATCTCTTTTTCCTTAATGATGGGACAGTTTCATCTGGCATAAAAACTATTTGCCTGAAATAATACGATGCTGTCTAGGATGCAAATGTTAAGGCAGAATGACTCTAATTAAGTGGCAAATACCAAGGTCACCAAGAGAAAGTAGTGCAACACTATACCAGAAGTTTCCTATTTGCAAATCTCTCCCAAATGTGGTGAACGTTTCCCTTCAAATATAATTGCATAATGGTTGTTTATTGAGAAACGGCTCAAGAGTTTCTTCTTAATAAAAAGTGTATAAACTTAGAGCATAAACTTTTTTATGTCTGGCATCTTTTTGAAATGTCCTTGAGTCAAACTTCTAGAACTCGCTTCAGTGGAGATCACTGGAAGTAACCTACTTGAACTAATAATAATATCTTATTTATTTATTTATTACATTTATATACTGCCCCATAACTGAAGCTCTCTGGGCAGTTTACAAAAGTTAAAAACAGTGAACATTAAAAACAAATATACAAAAATGTAAAAGCATAAAAACAGCAATATCATTGAAACAACTATTCTGGGGTCAGTTAAAAAAACTCAGCATATGTTGTTAACTGGGAGAAGAGAAAAGTCTTAACCTGGCGCCGAAAAGATAATAATTTTGGCACCAGGCGAGCCTCGTTGGGGAGATCATTCCATAATGGGGGGGGGGCACCACCGAAAAGGCCCTCTCCCTTGTTGCCATCCTCCGAGCTTCCCTCGGAGAAGGCACTCGGAGGAGGACCTGAGATGTTGAGCGCATTGTACGGGTAGGTTCATGCCAGGAGAGGCGTTCCGTCAGGTATGGTGGTCCCAAGCTGTGTAAGTGAAATCTCTTAAGAAATTAGCTTAATTGATATAGTAACAGAAACTATGCTTGTGTCAGTTTCCATTCCTTTATATCCTCCCATTACCCTGGCAACACATGGAACATGTTCACCTGTCATGACAGTCCAATGTGGTTTAATTTATCCACAGGGTCTATTGTGTTATGCTGGGCCCCCACAGGTGGCATTTTTGCATGACACCCATAGGCCCCCCACTTGCCATAGCTTGTCAGTTGTGTGAACCCAGGTGGCAAATAACCCTAAAACAAGCCCTGGGTTATTTGAGGGTTGTCTAACCCTCAAACAATTCCTGCTGCCTGGGTTTGCACAACACAAGTCAGGAGCCCATGGACACCTGTCATGACGCAACACCCCCCACAAATAAATTAAGCCACAGTGGGCTGTGGTATCATCCAAGCCAGGTCATGGTTCAAACCATGGCCAATCATAAAGCATGGTTTATCAATTTGAACATCACCCCAAACACTAGTTAAGCCTCTTAAAACATAGCTTGGAGAGCTGTCTGAATTGATCCTCTTTCATCATCAATTCCCATCTGTACTAGGGCATAAGTAAAGAAGAGCTGTAAGAATTACATTTTAATTATTTATTTTGTATTTTTTAATTGTTTTAAGTCACCCTGCATGCTACAAATATGGCAGAAGGGTGGGATATTAAACATATCTACAGTCCAAGAAGCTACCATGACCACTATCCAAAACACAGGCTCAGTTCAGACACTATGTTCCTCAACGGTGGTTTTAGAATTCCACAGTGGAGTTTTTACACCACCGTTTAGAAATGTGTTATCTGGTGGGAAAACTCCATGCAACAGTGGAGAGTTTATTTTGGAAAACACTCCATGCAGAATATCCACGCTGTGCAGAAGAGTGTTGTGTTGCATATTGTGTGGCGGGCTCCATGGAGTTTTATTTATTTATTTATTATATTTTTATATCACCCAATAGCCGAAGCTCTTTGGGCGGTTCACAAAAATTAAAACCATAATAAAACAACCAACAGGTTAAAAGCACAAATACACTGCGTTGCATTGACTTTTCCCACTGGCTACAGAGTTCCCTGGCAAGAGCAGAGAAAGAAGCGAGTGCTGCTCTAGGAGAGCTGCTGGGATTGTTTTTTTGCAGCAATAGCTGATGAGATACCATCGGGAGGACCAGGGGAGGAGAGAGGGTGAAGGAACTGTCAAATGGATTTCACTCAACTCCACGGTAGCCCACAATCGCACAATGGTGGAGTTAGAACATGTTGTGTAGAGAGTCCCTCCGAAAAACTCAACCGTTGAGTAGAATTTTCACATTGGGTTGACTAACGTGTTGTCTGAACTGAGCCACAGATAAGCCACAGATAAAACTCATTGAAAGTAATTGTTTTGGACATACTTAATTCTTTGGACTGCGGCTGTTGCGTTGGAAGCTGTCATTGCTAAGTAAAGCAGTTTTTTCTTCTATAGAATAAAGGGTTCGCTATTTGACAAGTCATCTAGTAATGATGGCAAAGTAATATTAAGGCCAAACCATTATTCCTTTAAATGATGGACCTGATACTTTATTGAAGCATTAAGTATGACGCACAGCTTTTTTGTCCTTTACAAGATACAGCCAATGAAGGGAACCCGTGATGGGAGAGCACTGAGCACTAGGGGCTACTCTACACGAGGCTTTTAGCATGCGCTCATATTTGGTCACTCATCGTGTAAAGGACGCACAAACTTCCACATCGCCAACATGCAGGGCCTCTCGTGTGTTTTGTGATCAATATTGCAGCCTTTCCCTTAACAGGGAAAATGTGGCATTAAATCTGGGATGTGTGATATTGCTGTATTATAAAGTGCACAATAGTGCTATATCAAAATGCCATCCAGTGGCTGTTTAATGAAACGTATAGAACTTCTGAGAAAGGAAATCTCGGGGGGGGGGGGAAGCATGGGTAAAGAGGCACAAAGAATCTGGAAGCAGAAACCCCGGTAAAGCTGTGGGGAAAAGGTCAGGGCCTATGTTTACTTTAACTAAACATTACCTGGAGATGTAGATTGGCAATATCACTTATTTCAAGTAACAAAAAAGGCAGTGTTTTTGAAGGGAGAAAAAATCTACTTTACTAAACAATCAAGCCATTCATACTTCAGGTAACACAAGAAAAGGCAGTCACCATTTAACAAAAACACAAGTTAAATGGCAATGTGCTTTAAAATATGTCCAGTAGAATGTGGCCACACACCTTTAATTTTTGGTTTTTCTGCAAGGTTCTGAAAATTGTCAAAAGTTGATATCAGTGAGTCTTCAGGTATCATATATGCCAATATGGATCCCAAGTACCAGGCACAGACTGATGCCAAGATAAAACCTCCTAACTTCATAAATTCTGAAAAGGAAACAGATGACAAAATCTATATGTGGCTAGAGGAAAAAATGATATTTAGCTGATTGTTTTCTAAAATATATTTACAATTATGTAATTTAGTAGATGGAAATTGCTCCATTGATCCCAAAAGAGAGAAAATATAAAATAGATGAAAGTATTATTTTATGGAGGCATTTTAGGCTGGTGTGGCAATATGCAGCTTTCAAGAGGCTCAGTCGTAATCCTTGTCCATTAAATAGCACATCTCACCAACTTCAGTTAACTTACTCTCAAACTGTCAAAGCAGATCTGCAGATTCTTTTCTGGACTAACCAAGTGTAGTGCACATGGAAGTGGCCACAATGGCAATAAAGTAGCAGAAAGCCCATATCCACCTTCTATGCCCCTACCTTGCTCATGTGATGACATAATGTTATAACATAAGGGGTGTATGTGCATCTCAGATTACCAAGCATGGTAATAGCCATACACACTGTCTTTTTCCCAGATTAAAGGCGCAATCCTATGCCTGTTTAGACAGAAAAAAGTCCTGCAACTCTCTGGTTGGGGCATGCTGTGAATTATAGGTGGGGGTTTTCTGTCTAAACAGGCATAAGAATGAAAAGTTGATGCATTCACTGAATGGAGGAACTAGTGTTGTGCCCTCTTAGAACAAATCACATCTATTTCTAGCCTTTCTTCTGATCTTTTGGATGATTAAGGCTGTTATTCTTACAATCAAGAGCCTAAGTAGTTCCATTGCACCTGTAGAATATCCCAGATGGATGTAAATATTTAGCTTCTTTGACGCACTTGCTTTCACAAGAACTAAAATAGGGAAAGCATTTTGCTTTGTTTTAATCCGATCTGAAGTATTTTGCAAGAGACACTTGCCAAGGGAATGCCAAATTCACTTCTTTGCAGACAGTCTTTTCCAATTCACATTTTTAAAAGAGAGGTGGCTTCAAAGGGAGCAAGAGCAGTGGGAATCTCTATTTCTCTTGGGCAGGATCTACACTACTGCTTTAAAACTGTTTATAACGGTACTGTCAAGTGTTGAGGCCAAGGACACACACCATATACAATTTTCAAACTGTTGTCTGAGCGTGGTGTAAATCTGGCGCGACTAATTATGCGCAAGTCTTCAGTCATGTCTGTAGAAAGATTTGCGTGGAAGGTTATGGGTTCTAGAGCTCTAAAGCTGTGAGAATCTTCCTGGAGAACATAGGATGACAGACAAGTTGCACTACATGGATTATTGGTGCAGTGGTGACAGAATAGCTTGCAATGCTCTTAAATGTGCAGAAGGAATACTACATCAGATACCATTCATATCTTCCCAAAATCAACAGTTATCTTTTTACCTTGAAGTATAAGACAGAAAACCTTTCACCCAGTGGATCACAAATGCTTTCTCAGTGTCCTCCATTGCACACCAAAACAGGTCCCAAGGCTGATGGCTAATGACACCCATAAGCTTTTATAACTACACCCCAAAGGCCAGAAAATCCACTCACAGATCTTTCTGGTGGCAGCTGCTAGGCCTGAGGGTGGGGCAAGGCAGGTGGAAACAGCCAAGCCCTTGATGGCAAACACAAGGTCTAGCTTCCTTCCCTCCCTGAGGAAGCAAGGGAGGTTTGCTATAATGAGTCCAAAGGCAGAACTCAAGGATAAGAAAAATGCAGGGGGAAATACAGAGCACTAGAGAGAAACAGGAATCCTTGAGGAAGTACAAGGAAGTCATTTAGGGTGCAATCCCAACCACATTTAGCCAGAAAAAAAATCCTACAATTCCCAGCATTCCCCAGTCAGCCATACTGCCTAGGGAATGCTGGGTGCTGTATAGTTTTTTTCCTGTCTAAATATGCACAGGATTGCACCCTTAGAATTATTATTAGGATATCCTTAATATCAAGTGGCAAAGCCACCCAATATTTCTGAAAAGTTTTTTATCCTGTCCTTTCCCTAAGGAACTCAGGGGGTTGTATGCTCACCCCCAATTTATCCTCACGACAACCCTGTGAGGCACTTAGGCTGAGAGAGTACGATAGGCCCAAAGTAATCAGGACAAGTGGGGATTAGCAGTTTTTAAACTTCTGCACAGGTATGCAATTTATTCCCACCCCAGGCACATGGCTCCAAGTATATAATCTCAACCCTGCAGAAACAGAGTGTACAAATCATACGTTCTGAACATATGTTAAAGCTATAATCAAACTCCTGGAGCTCAGGATCAACAGATGCAATGGTCTATCCCCATGCAAACATATCTATATTGTTTGCACAAAGTAGAAAAATCGGCACTGGAAGTATCTGAAGTTTTGAACCAACAGGTCACACTAACATCATTACTACCGTATTTCTTCGATTCTAAGACACACTTTTTCCCCATATAAACATCTCTAAAAACGGGGTGCATCTCAGAATCGTGGGTGCCTTTTTTATTTCTTAGAATCAAAGCTTTTTTTCTGTTGTTGGTACTGAAATTAGTGTACGTCTTACAATTGATGGTGTCTTAGAATCGAAGAAATATGGTAGTTCTTTCCTTGAGGATTATTATTATTATTATTATTATTATCATCATCATAGGGTACAAGTGACAATTTAAAGTTCTTCCCACCCTTCCCGGTTGATTTGCAAAGGCTTACTATAATACATGTTTGAGAGCCTCTGTTTTACCCTAAGGGACATCTTGTAAACTTAAACGTAGGCTATGAGGCAATATGCTAAGAACTTAAGAGCCCTGCTGGATCAGACCAAAGGCCGACCTAGTACTACATTCTGTTGGTACAGCGCCCAACCAGATACCTCTGGGGAGCCCACAGAACAGCACTTTCCTCAAGTTCTCCAGCAACTAGTATTCAGAGCCAAGCTGCCTCCAGTACCGGACGTAAGATATAGCCATCATGACTAGTTGAAAGAACAACCACCTTTCCACATACCTGCTCGATTCATGACAGGAAGCTCCCTTGTAACAGCCCTTTCAGGCAGGAAAGATCCTTTCTTCGCAGGGACGGGGTTTAATTTCCAAACAGAGGGATGGCAAGGCTTCCTACCCCCCAAATCCCGCCCTCCACCGTCCCCGACTGCTCTGCGCCGCGGGGGGGTAAAGCACTCTGCATGTGCTCAGAGGCACACGCCATTTTCGCGCGAACAGATGGGACAAGCGAAGTCCCACCCTCAAGGTAAAATGAAACAGCGACGCTTGTCCGGGATTCTGGCTTAAAGAAACAGAAAGGCTAGGAAAGGGGCAGGGGGCGGGTAGAGAAAATGTAATAAATAAAAAAATGTAAAAATGTAATAATAAATAAGAAACGTGCCGCCAGGCTTACTCACTGTTGCAGCCCGTTCTCATGATCATCGTTGGCGTATCTCGCTAAGTGCACCTGACGCCCCTTCCCGCTTTCGCCCCCGTTTCTCTGTGGGCAACGGCGAGCAAGGAAATCGCCTGGGTCGCCCTTTGGCACTCCGCTCCTAGTGCCGGTGGATTCCCGTACTAGCTGGGAGGAGGAAACGTGAACTTTTTATTCTTCGGGCTTTTTTTGTTTGTTTGTTGGCGACACCTGCCTGCGGCCTGGTCACGCCCCGCGTTAGCGCCGAGGCTTCGCTCCGCCAGGGGTCAAAGAGGAAAGCGGCTTCTTGCGCAAATAGGAGTCGCCTGAAAGTTGCGCAGCCCGCCGGCAGGGCGGACGGGTGAGTTCAGCGGGGTTAGTTTTCAATGCTTCCTGACGAGCCGCGGCCAGGGACAGAAAGTGAAATCTCCGGCTGCCCTACCTGGAGGGAAACGAAAGACCTGGCTTTGAACTTGTAAACCTTCAGCCGCTGTGCAGAGAAATCCGAGGCGTATTTACTCGAAAGGAAGCCCCGCTGTGTTCAAGTGAGGGCTCGCTCCCAGGTAAACGTGCTCAAGCGGCGCAGCCTTTCCCAACTTCGCGGCCTCCGGAAGCAGCCTCCAGAATCATTTGCACGGCAGACTTGGAAACCATGTTGCAACCCATGAGGTTTTTTAAATTACTAGCTATTAGTCATGGCCCAAGGCCATTGCAGCTGTGTTATCAGCTCATTAAAGAGTGTATTATTATTATTATCATCATCATCATCATCATTTATATACCACCCAATAGCCGAAGCTCTCTGGGTGGTTTACAAGTTAAAAACAGTGAATATTAAAAAGAAATATACAAAATTTAAAACCATAAAAAGCATAAAATACAAACAAAAACAGACAATATCCATTTAAAATAATCACAGATGTCAGCTCCTAATTTAACTGCTTGCAAAGTCCTAAAGCATGTAACTACCATTCTCAGAGCCTGTGTGATCCTTTTAAGGGCACAGAGTGGACTAATACAATACACACTAACGTAATTGCTCCAAATCTAATAATATTTTATACATATAATTATGTAAGGCAGGACCCACACTACTGCTTTATATCAGTTGGGGTCCATGACACATACCATAGACTGCTTTCATAGTGCTCTATATCCTGCTTGGTGTAGATTAGGTCACTGTCTCTCGTTGGGGCCTATGGCCACAAAGGAGGCATTTGAGGTGCTCTTTGTTGATAATACATCATGTCCTAACACAAATTGCTTACTTATTTAACGATTGACAGCATCTGACTCCTCAATAAATCCCAAGGTTGTTTCTTTAGTCATAAAGTGCTTTGTCCTTTGTTATTAAAAACGCCTAGTAGTGACACCCCTTTTGCAGGCTCATCTCTGCCTTGTTACATCAGAGATCTTGGGCTCCTGGCACATACCTTACTCCCCTCCTTCCATCTGACCTTCCTAGAATCCCAAAGCCCTTAACATTATTTCACACTTCCATCTCCCCCCAGAGCCAGGGCATTTCACATAAGGTTGCCGTCTTTGCTTCCTCTTTTGATATTACCATTGACACTTGCATGTTTTGAAAACACTGGGACATTCAAATTATTTACAATCCACATTATATCCCAGGCCATGTTAGCATACATTTCTTCCTATCACATCATGTTAGTTTCATTTCAAATAGAGATTTAAAGTTCACTGTGGCGCTTATGTTTACATCTGAAGGGAAAAGTGTGGGTAGAAGTTTCCCCTCACAAGGCCATGAAGTAGGCAACTTTTATTGAGAGGGAGAGGGAGAGGGAAGGAGGAATGGCTGGAGAAAAAGCAAAAAGCAATCTTTATTCATAGGAGGCTAAGTGCAGGAAGGTTCACTAAAAGGGGAGATAAAGAGAAAATCCTAAAACTAGACAGCTAAAATCATTTATAAGAAAACATGTTCTTGTTCCATTTATGCTGTCTCCACACACAATATAGGGCCTGTGTGTGTTAGCTGCATCCTGACATCTTGTGGGTAACATGTTTAAAACCGGATAAGGATTAGGCGGGGTGGGGCGAGAACCCCGAACAACGAACTTATTAAAATAATTATCTTGCTATTTATTTAATTTATTACATTTCTATACCGCCCAGTAGCCGAAGCTCTCTGGGTGGTTCACAGCTTTTCTGCTGTACTTTATTGGAAGGAGAAAAATAGTCTTACAGAAACCTCTGAAAGTGCATGACATTGTGAATGGATTAGTGGAATTCATTTTCCAAAAAATTTAAACAGCCTCATGCTACATAATTAAAAATGAATCCTTAACCTTTGGACTATAATGTATCTTAAATAGAAAACTATCTTTAGATAGATTTTTCCTCAAAAAGCATTTTATTTAAAAAATCTGATTTTTTTGATTTTCTTAATAAAATCATTGATTTTTATCCACCCTGGTGAAAATGGATATTGTTTGAGCTATGATTGTTCAAAAGTGCTTAAAATGCTGTAATGCAAGTTAATTTTTGTAAACCAACCAGAGAGCTTTGGTTATTGGGCAGTATAAAGGTAATAAATAAATCCTCCTTCTTGCATGTAGCCATGTTGTGCTTTTACCCTAAACAGTATGGGCAGTGTGTCAATTTTACTCAATTATAAAAGACAGAAGACAAATGCATCTCACAGTTGATCAATGATTACAATATACTTCTTAAGGGTGCGTGTTTAGATAGAAAGTTCTAACTCCCAGCATCCCCTGGCCTACTGGGTCATCTGGGAATTGTAGGACTTTCTTTCTAAACATGCATAGGATTGTACTCTTAATTTACACAAAATTCATATTCAAGTCAGTCCACTATATGTAGTGCCTCCTCCTAAGGATGGCAACAAGGAAGGGGGGCTTTTTGGTGGTGGCCCCCTGTTGAATGCTCTCCTCAGTGAGGTCCAGCTATCCCCTACATTGCCATATTTTTGATTCCAGGTTAAGACTTAGCCATCTCTTCTCCCAGCCATTCAGCGGCATATCATGGGGCTTCTTAATTTAGTTGCTTTAACAGGTCTTGGAATGTTATTGTTAATTTAAAATTAATTTTTGGTATGTTTTTGGGTGCAATCCTATTAATGCTCATAATATAAGCCTCCAAACTCGAAGGTTTAAAACTATCCAATGCAGACCGGGAGGTGTGGAGGAGGCAATTCTTGCTTTTGCTATGCCTCCCATGCTGCATTTCAGACCTTTCCACCCATCTAACTAGGATGACTCTGAGGGGGAGAGCAGAAGGCTGGAGAGGCCTCAGGACAGCTTGTACTGCAGCCTGTCCAGTCTCCTCCCTGCCCTCCAGAACACCCAGTTTACACCTCCCAGATGCTGCCTAGGGTCCATAGGATTGCTCACCCCATGTCTTCAGTCTTGTCTTTTCTGAGAGAAAGGTGCTTAAATACATTTCATAAATATGTAATAATATAGACTTTTATATTTATGCCAAAAATAAACATTTAAATCCTATTTCTAAATTAAAATTAATCCTTAAAACCATATCATTGATTCCTGAAAGAAAACAAAATAAAAGCAAGAGTAATCATCATATTATATTTATTTGTTACCCACCTCTCCCTCTGGATCGAGGCGGAGTACAACACAGATAAAAACACTATAAAATACATACAACTAATTCAAACGTTTAAAACCAGTGCATCATTAAAAGCAGCACACTATTAAAAAAGGCATCTTAAAATTCAACTGGGTAGGCCTGCCGGAAGAGATCAGTCTTTATGGCTTTCTTAAATTCTGGAAGACTGTTAAATTGACGAATCTCTCCCGGCAAACCATTCCACAAACTGGGACCAGCAGAAGAAAAGGTCCTCTGGTAGCCTTGTAAATTCTGTTAAATTTGGTGGGACTTAATCCCAGGTAAGTGTGAATAGTGTGGGGCCTTAATTAAGATTGCATCATCAAGCTTACCTAAGAGTAGAACAGAAAAGTCTCTTGGTAGTTTAGACCCTGTAATTTCTGTTGTATTATCAATTGATTTTCTTACAGTCTCACCAAATACATCCAGTAGCGTGTCTTTTGAAGCTGTTTAACTGACAATGGAAATTAAACTTTAAATAAAGGCATGCTTTAAAAAAAACTTTCTCTTCTTGAAGGTTGTGCAAGATCGCCACCTTGTGTGTGATATCATGCACACCATTTTAGATCTACAGAGTACCCTATTTCTTCGATTCTAAGACTCACTTTTTCCCCCTTATAAACATCTCTAAAAATGGGGTGCGTCTTAGAATCACGGGTGTGTCTTAGGTTTTTTTTTTCTGTTGGTGGTACTGAAATTAGTGTGCGTCTTACAATCGATGGAGTCTTACAATCGAAGAAATACGGTAAATGTCACCGGTTTCAGCAAGGCTAGGATTTCACCCAATGACTCTCATTTTTTATCTGAAACCTATTTATTGAATAGCTTATATAGCTAATGGTTTGGTTGTTTGAGAATAGCATGGAATTGCAAAGGCAAGAAGAGACAAACATGAAACCTTCAGGGGGGCCCAAGATATTTTGCTGCTTGAGGCGGAGCAAAAAATGGTGTTCCACCATCCCACTTGCCAAAGCTAAGGTGCCTATCAGGGATGTGCTAAGGTTGCTTATGTAACCGTGTAAATAAGGCGCTATGTGCACTTAAGGCATGGTATAAATAATATCAAGAGGATTAAAAATGTACATACGCACTGAAGGGGTTAGATTCCTTTATTAATTTAAACCAGAAAGATTTTTTTTTTTTACATAGTGCACATCTGAGAACAGAGGAGCTTAAAAGTAGGGAAAAAAGATACCAACTGTTTAAAAATCTAGTAATGACCAACAAGTTTTCTAGCATATTATAAAATATAGTAACACAAGATTTTGGCCCCCATTATATTTCATTTTTCTATCAGTTATAAAGCACCTAAAATGTTAAAGTGCTGTACAGAGACTGAAATGTAAGACAGTTCCTGCCTGCAGGCTCACCCTCTCAAAGAGACAGTACATTAAGGGGGGGAAGGAACACAGAGGGAAGAAAACAACTTCAAGTACCAATTCTGGAAGTTGCATACTCAGCAATGTCATCTGATTTGTACAGGTGGGTCTCCCTGCCTTTAAGTACACAAACACAACCCAGCAGCCTTTCATTCCTTAGTTGATGGCAGAGGCTAAAATACATTTCTCTTCAACTCTGTAGTCCCAAGGCAGTAGATTTATATTCATTTTTGTATATCAAAAACTTAGTTACTTGCCAAGATCAAGGTCTTTATCAACTTAAGCAACTGTACCAAGTTCTAAATAATTGCTAAGGGCTGCTTCACACAATGCAGTTGTCCCATGAAACCCACTGTAAGACTGTATATGTGCAGTGGTTGCTTTACATGGTGAGCAATTTTATATGCAGGAGCTTGCCTCAGGGACCGGTCCCTATTGCAAGGTTTATCCCTTTGTTCAAAGTAAAGGACAAGGTGTGAGCTGAGTGGCAATTTAGCACGTACAGCTCAGTCCAGCTCACGACATGCATCACCTAATCATCATAGGCCAGGGGTCCCCAACCCTTTTGGAGCAGTGGGCACATTTGGGATTTTGAGAAATTGGGTGCCACAACAAAATGGCTCCAATGGAAGATGTGGCTGGTCACATGATGGTTGCTGTGGGGCCCCCGGCTAGTCAGAAGTGAGTGTAGGGGTAGTGGTGGTGGTGAGAGAAATAGTGAGGCTAGAGGCAGGCAGGGAGGAGAAAATAGCAGTATAAAGAAGTAGAGGGGAGAGAAAGAGCAAGGCCAGGAGGGGGAGAAACAGTGGAGGAGGGAGGGAGAGAAATAGGCTAAAGGCTGGGAGGGAGGGGGAAATAGAAGGGGAAAGGGTAGAAAGGTAGGGATGTGAGAGGAGAGAAAGGGGGTTTGGGGGAGAGAAATAGCAAGGCTAGAGGCTGGGAGTGGAAGGAGAGAGAGAGATCAAAGACAAAACATCTCTGTGGCTGGAAGATTGTGGAGGGCCAGAAAGCAAATCTCTGTCTGCCCACCAAGCAGGTTCAGGAACAGGAAGAACCTGATGACCAAACAGACTGTTTAAATTATTGGTTTCCCAGAATCCACTTTATGTCAAATATTTTCTTGCTAGTAAAAAGAATTAAGGCTTGTGTGCACGTATATGAAGGTCTTAATGAAGTTTATTTATTCACTACCTGCTGAATACTGCTGAAGTAGGATTTCCCAGATTGTATTTAAGCTTCAGAAGATCTTGATAATAGTAATAAGAAAATATTTAGACAAGTTTTAATTTTAGTATAATTGTGAAGTCCCAGTTCATTCCTACTTAGGGAAGATGTATTTTAAACCTTGAAGTCTCTTTTAATTTATTTATTTTATTTATTTTATTAATTTATATACCACCCTAAAGTAAAGTAAAATTCTGAATGTAAAACAGTTAAAGAACAACCCACCCACCCTGTATGTGCTAGCTGTCTACAGGGGTTTATGTGAAATGTAAACATCTTAAGATGGCATTAACTACCAACTCCTCAATATAAGGTGATGACAACTCCTAAATATAGGGGGCGGGGGGCGAGGGATTTGTGGACCATAACTAGCTTATTTTGCATTTCAAGTAGGTCCCATGGGATAAGAGTCTGGGTTCCCATTTGAGTAGCTTTGAATCAACATGTATTGACAGCTTTGTAAAAACTCTTTAAAGAACCTGAGCATATTTGAACTCATTGCAGAATATCACTGATGTTTTGCATTGTAAAGAACTGCCAGCATGTGACCACAACCTCTTTCTAGAGGAGCAATCCTACAGCCCTTAGACAACATCTGGGGGCTATAAGATATTTTGGATTCCTGATTCCGAGGTTGGAGATAGCACTCCGACCTCGAAGGAGGAATCCGTGCTTTGCCCCCTTCCCCCTTGCAACTGGTGCAGAAAGAACTGAGCTGGCTGCCTCTCCAGGTCGGGAACACAACTTCAGAGAAGGGGTAAATCAGGCATTCTGGTGGGTGGAGCGGGGAGGATATTGGAAAGGCTAGGATGCAAGTTATCCTGACAACTCTCCAGCTTCTTTCTCATCCCCTCTGAATTGCCCCAGCTAGAAAGGCAAAAAAGCCTTTCTAGCAAAAATGCAGAGCAGAAGGATCTCTGCTTTTCAGAGATATACCCTCACAAAACAGATTATAGTTATGACGATAGCAGCATGATTTTGTACATGTCTACTCAAAAGCAAGTTCCTTTGAGGTTATTCACACCATTGCAGCCTAAATTGAGAGATAAAACTTCTTGGCCTATAGTATATTACTTTTTCTTCCACCTGTTTTACCTTAGAACAGGTTTATGATTTAAATCCTGCATATTAGAAAACTGACAGCCAAAGTTCCATCTAATACTTTAAGAAATGGGTCACTAGGATGGGCATTATAGATTATAACTGGCATATGGAAACAAAAAGGAGAATAAACACAGAGACAATAAACACACTCACAACCCATGCAGGTAACAATATCCCTTCATTTCGCTAAGAAATACCACCTTGATATTTAACATGGTAACTTTACTTCAACTGAGATGAATGAACCACTGTTCAAGTAGGCATTTCTGTAGAGAGAAAGGGGATAGGGGAATAAGAATATTTTGGTGGATTTTGATTTTCCGTCCATTACCTTGGAGAAGGCCAAAGGGCAAAGGGGAAGGGGGTGAATTTCATTCCTGAACCACTATCATTAAGGGATGTTAAATATATATTGCAGAAGGATGCTAACAGAAATTGATCTGCACTGAAGTTCAGTTCACTGGTCACTATATATTAGGGATCACAAATGTTAACATGTATTGCATTTTATCTGTTTTCTAGGCCAATCAGTCATGTCAGGTGGTCCAAAATGACAATCACATAGTTTCTTTCAAAGCATTCTCAGCATTCTCATGAGATCTAAGTGTTGCTGGAAAGAACTGTTTCAGACTGCAGGTAAGATTTCAGACACTTGAATGAGACTCTTCATCAAAACTTCTTTGCACACACACATCCAAAACTAGAATGTCTGACATTGCAATGTTAAAAACAACAAATGGGCACATTTCTATTTTTGTTACCTCACCTGCAGTCTAAAGCAGTTCAGTCCGGCTACAGATACATCACATGAGGCTGCCAATCATGAGTTTTGTCTTTAAGAAAGGATACAGTCTTGTGCTTCAGTATAAATCTTTGGCCATGTCTACACCAGCCCTGTATCCCAGAATCGTTCCTGTGCATCCAAATGCCACACAGGGGATCCCGGGAGCAGGCAGGGATGATCCCTCCATTTTCCTGGGATAACCCGTAGGTGTAGAAAGGGCCTTTCACTGATAAAAGGAAGTCAACAAAATTAAGTTTCTCTACAAAACAAGAGTACAATTTGAGGCAAAATTGGGTGGCTAAAAATTAAGAACAGCAGTTCCCTGTGGAAAACATGACTCCAATTTTAAAAGACATATATTTAATTGAACAAAAACAACCCCCTAGCTAATCAACCCCCTGATTTATTCTTATTTTTTAATACAAGAGCCTCTTTCAATTTAGCTACAGGTTTCTTTAAGTAAGTTTTACCACCAAAAAAAAAAAAAATGTCTGAAGAAATGATGTGCAAGACTGAAGAGTGCCATACCTTTCAGTGCGTTTTCTTAATGTGTTTCAGGTTCAAAATGGAACCTTGTCAGGGCTGCCACTGGTGCTCCTGTTGCCCAAGCAACAGAGCAATACACTACCTGGACATCTGCCACTGTATATCTCAATTTAGAAAGATGGATGAAAGTTGTGCTACAAGAAAATGTCAGACGGCGCTGTCTTCATTAGCCAAGTGAGTACACACAGAATTCACACAGAAACTACACCCGCCTCACACCATGTTGCCATTTCTTATTTACTTGGTTATTGCTTATATATTTCAAGTATTTGCATTTACAGTGTCCTGACCCCCAATGACATTAGAAATTAAACAGTGAGTTAATAGGCACTGATGTGAAATACAGTGGAGTGAAAAGCTCCACATAAATTTAATTGTTATTAATATGTAAACTGAGAACAATGCTCAAATTATCTGCCAGCACATTTTTTCATAAATATCAGAGAAACTAGTATACATGCTCCAAAGGTGTTAGTTCTTCTTCATACTGATAATAGTTGATTGCTTACCCTGTGATGTAGACATTTTATGTAAAAAATATTGGATTTTTTTAAAAGAGAGAGAGAAAAGTGTGAGAGAAAAGGGGGTTACTGAAAAGATTATTTTTCTGAAAAGAAAAATGTCTTGAGCTGACTTCCCTTTGCAGAATGGGGGTTTCTATTCCCTTCCAGCCCCCCCCCCCCAGTCTTTCACATCTGCTTTGGAGGATTCCCAAACAATTTGGTGCAGACTTGAGCATGTGAGGGGCTGCCTGTAGGGAGGGGAAATTTGATCCACTGGTAACATCCATTCACCTGATGGAAGTGCATCATTGGACACAACTATTGGTTTTGTAATAATTTGAAAACGGAGAGTCCCTCTCAGCAGAAAACTGGTTTCCTCTGGCAACTTAATTTTCTGAATGGAGAATAAAAAGTAAAACAGTATGATGGCATGAGTTCCAGAAGTGATTAACAGTTATGGATGATCACTATCTCAAGTCATAATTGTATTCACTTTGTGCAGAATAGGAAAGCTGAAGTCCCATCACAAAAGGTATTATGGGAACAGGACAGCCCAAACTGTGAAGACAGCTTTTCTGTGTAAAAAAACATGTGTAGGCTACCAGTTAAAAAAAGTTGTTATTTTCCCATTTCTGTAAAATAGGCTTACTTAGTCTAGAGGGAAATGGATATAGATAGATCCACTTCACTAATCTGAATGAATGTCTAATTTTGATAGGTTCCCAGTTAAGAACCAAACTCATGAGTTTTGATTGAAATTCATTTTCAGTGCTTTTGCCCATTGCTAGAGCCTATTCACACAAGTGTTTCAGCCCGTGGCATCTGTGAAAAAAGAAGTCAACCTGTCCTAAATCACTTGTGGGCCTGGTATTGCCATATACTGTGTTCAACACAGATTATCTTTTTAATATACTAATCATGGGTGGAAGTTGGCAGGGAACAAGACATTTGTGCAAATCAATCCTTAGTTGAAACTGTTGCAATAGCAGGCTAAGCGGGGTGGGGAGGGGCGGAATCCATGTTAATTAAGTGGCCCACCACATAGTTCACTGTTCATTCATGAAAACTTTGCTTTTCCCAGCTGTGGCCTTAGCCAAATGGGCTACCTTTCGATTAAAGAGATTCACCTTACACTGCATTGTTTTCATTTCAATTTCTAGTTGTTACGGAGATCAAAAGGTGTAAAGAGAGACATTTGCCTTTACAGCCCATCTGCTTTGCTAGATGCATGTACAAAGGCTCAAGATTAGCGATGCATGAATTCAGTAAACATGTTGCTGAAGTAAAAAGTTTTAAAATGTCATTAAATGGTAAAAAGCTCAAAAGGACAATTGAATAGCCATTGTTCTATTCCTGCGGAAAGGGATCTTTTTCTATGTCAAGAGCAGTTCTACTTGCATCATACTTATGAATAGCATCCTTGTAAATTCAGAGGTAGTCTTGTTTTATATTAAGGCTGCACAATAGGTTTTGGTTTCAATGTTTTTCCCTATTTCATCTCTTTGAGACTCACAAAGGAAAATCAATTGAAAGTAACAGATATTCTCCTGTCTGAAAGGGGGGGAAACCCTTTTTACTCTGCCTTGCTTCTTTCTTCTGCATAAATGATTAGCTTCCCTTTCCATGGTCTACTAATGTGGGTAAGTTTCACAAGAAACCAACAGAATCCTCACACACCCTCCAAATGTGAATAATACAAAAAGCAAAGTTCAATAGAGCTTTTGGTTCATCATTCTGCTTTGTCTAATGACTTACCCAAACTATAATTGTGTTTGTTATGTTTTTGATGGATGGGGGAGAAGCCAATCTTGTTGAAACTATAGAATAAAGTATTAGCACTTAAAACAATATATTAACTGGCTCAGCTGTATGATTGTCAACTAGAAATGGTAGAGTAGCACTTGCAGTGGCTATATATATTATATGGTTCAAAAATCAGAGATAGAAAATAAAGCTTAAAATTATGCGGAAGCAGAAATGGAGCCCATTCTGTGGTGGAATGTGGTGCTTGTGTTTATGGGAAGAGAATCCTGGACTTCCACCTTTGGTTGGAACAGACCATCCTTAAATTCTGCTAAGCAGACCACAAGATTCCTTGTGCCTTGATAGAATTCTTCATTTCCATCGATGTCGTACTAAAGATGATTCATCATTTACAATGTCATTATCAGTATAATGACGACGACACCTAGGTGGAAGGAGCAGTAAGATAATGAGCACAAGAAGGACAAGTCCACAGAAACTCATAAGTGTGTATGACACAATCCACAGCAATGGTTCATGGAGGGATAATGTGGACACACAGGTGCTTGCTACATCTGCAGTTGAGAAAGGACCTTCAATCTCAGATACTGGAAGACCATCCATTTCTAAAAAAACACAATAAAAGAGGAGAGAAATGTTTCTAAAAAGAAGCTTTTAAGAATGCTTACACATTTTAACCATTATATGCTTGTAAATATGTTACACCTGTCTGTTAAATTTAAACTAAGAAAAACGTCTACCGCTAGAAGAACCATGTTTAGAAACGAAGCCCAGCTGCACCTTTATCAAGCTTTTTCATTGTAGTTTATCTCCCATTTAGTCAGGCTACAAGATGTATTATACCAAATAAGAAGGGAAATGCACTTCATCTTAAAATAAAAGCAAAGTGAACACTTTGTTCTCCTTCTAGCAAAATGAATGATGTCAAGACTGTTGTCTCTTGTTCTTCAACATCAAAAGATTTCAGTTGTAACATCTATTCATTTGCTACATACCCAACCTCTTCCCTGCTTAATAATTTATCTGAAATGCAGTTTCAGATAAATAGATAGTTAAGCCTATCAAGACATCTGATTATGGCTGCAGGAACAACCTTAATAAAACACACTATTTAAGTTCTTCCAACATGCCTTCTAGAAATGAAAAGCCAAAATGAATCTACTTATTTCACAAGGTAATTTTATGGATTCATATTTATTTTTCTGGGCTGGTTTCAGAAACATGACAGCAAAATGGCTTTTCACAGCGTATGTAAAAAGGTAACATTACTTTCTAGACACTCTTGCAGTAATCTGCATCTAAGCAGTTTTTCTAGACCTAACAAAGAGATCCAAACCATAACCCAAATAGTTACTTTGGACCTGAAAACCAGTTTTTTCTTTCTTTTTGAACAACAAACCCACAATTCCTCTTTGATCTTTGACAATCCCCTCAGTTTCAAAGGTAAAGTAATTTTTCAAACGGAATAGGAAACTGATTTTTTTTTAAAAAGCCTCAAGTTTCCTTGGGCACATGAAACTCATTGCATGGTTCTTTGTATTCCAGCCCAGCTGAGTTATGAAGCTCATTGGCTGTCTTCAGCAAATCGTAATCTCTCTTCCTGGTCTAGTTTGCAAGATTGTTGTGAATATAAAAATGGCAAAACACACACACTCAAAGTGCTAAAAAATATTCATTTGCAGATTTGCAAACACTGGCTCAGTTCAGACAACACGTTTCTCAATGGTAGTTTTAGAACTCCACGGTGGAGTTTTTACACCACCGTTGAGAAATGTGTTCTCTGGTGGGAAAACTCCACCCCATGGTAGAGGGTTTTTTTTGTAAAACACTCCACACTGAATATCCATGCTGTGCAGAGGAGAATGCCTGCACGACCGTTGTGTGGCAGGCTCCGTGGAGTTTTCCATTGCGTTGAGTTGACTTTTCTCACTGGCTACAGGAGTTCCTTGGCAAGAGCAGTGAAAGGAACGTATGCGCCACTCTGGGAGAGCTGCTAGGATTGTTTTTTTGCAGCAGTGGCTGATGGGATACCATCAGGAGGACTGGCGGAGGAGAGAGGGCAGAGGAACTGTCAATCAAACATTGCAATGGATTTTACTCAACCCCACGGTATCCCACAGTCACACAATGGTGGAGTTAGAACATGTTGTGTGGGGAGTTCCCCACCAACTCTGTTGAGTGGTGTTTTCACACTGCATTGATTAACGTGTTGTCTGAACTGAGCCTCTATATGATGTATTAAAGTTAGGAGCTACCTTAAAGAGTTTGTTATTTCCTTTTCAGAATCGGTCTCTTACCAGCACAAGTACTTAATGCAAAGCCCACTCTCTTTTGAGCTCTATCGAAAATCACATAGAATCCTTCCATCACTGTAGCACCAATGACCAGGGCATTGGTAGAAGAGGATATGCCAAACCGATAACAGCCTAGATTCTGACCAATCTCTACAACAGGCTGGATATAAAGCTGTTTATTGGAAAGAAAAATGGGATTAAGGAATGGAAACATACAGAATTGAACACACAATGCAGCCAGATGGATTAAGAAGTGGAATGACTCCATTGATTGTAAAAATGCTAGATCCTAAAATGGGAGCTGTCAACAAGCTACCAGTCAGAGTATGCAATCCCCACCTGTCTTTGACTCAGAAATTTATATACCTGCTGGCATCATCCTCTATTTACAATTGACTTTGCCTTGGTTCCTCTCTCTTTTTCAGCCTTCATATCAAAATGAGGTCTAATTCATGAGGTTTAACTTTGACTGGGTTCAGACAACACGACAACCAACGGTGGTTTAAATAGTTAATGATTATTTAACCAACCATTGGTTATCATGTTGTATGCAGGGCACCATTAATTATTTCCTCGGCCACCGTTGGTTATTTTGTCAGCCACAGTCACAAGGCAGAGCAGTCAAAAGCAGTGGCTGCCGCTCTAGTCCAGCTGGCTGGATAGATTTTGGGCAGCAGTGGCCAATGGAATACTAGTGGGAGGACTGAAGGGAGAGAGAGGGCAGGGAATGAGTGAGTCGATTCAGCGCTGACTAATAGTCAATTCTAATCTGATCCTAATCCACACCACGGTTGATTATTATAATGTTGTGTGGGAAGCACCCCCTAGATAAACAACTGTTGAGTTTATTATTACCCCACCATTGATTATCGTATTTACTGAACGCAGCCTTTCTCTTTTTATCATGGGTACCTTGTATTATATATAAATATACCAGTAACTAGAACAGGGAAAGCAACTGCAATTTTGTGTGGGAGTTACTCTGAGTTCTCCCATTATAATTGATCCAGGCTCTGCCTATCAGTATGTATAACCTTCCCTAAAATGTTGCAACCAGTTTCTGAAATAATGTTATACTTCAGATTGAACAATGCCATCAAAGCAAGTACCAACCCCTATTTTATCTTGGCTGCTCATTAAAAAGTTTAAGACTGGAATTATAACTGGAGGCCATTTCAAAGTTATATTTGCTTCATTAAAGCTGCTTGAAAGTATAGGCAAGGAAACACTTAAAATTACAGAAATATTTCAAGATAATCAGATTTACATGAATGATTTCTGGACTGTCTGCCATCAATCTTTGCATACTCAGTTGAAAAAGATTATAATAGCTTCATAAAACTTTACTTCATTATTGCTCTTCAGGGGAAAGAGAATTTTTAGCAATTCCCCACCACCCCACAAATAATTGATCTATAGCCAGTCTAAAAACAGATTTTTTTTAATAAACTGGTCTGGTCTGCTATCACTATGAGACACAGGGCTTGTTCATTAACAATGTCACACCAGGAGTATGTGGGCCTGCTCTCAGAGTTCTGGCTGGACTGAACTTAAGAACAGCCACGTTGGATCAGACCAAGGGTCCATCTAGTCCAGCATGGCTTGTTTTACGGTTATGGGAGAGTTGTTTAACTCTCGCACCACCCACCCCAGCTGTCGACCAGAAACCCACAAGCAGGATACGAGTGCAACAGCACCATTCCATCCATATTCCCCAGCAACTGGCATACATAGGCTTACTGCCTCTGATTCTAGAGGCAGCACATATCCTCAACTTATGTGGTGATGCTCCACATGGGCAACATATACCTTGTGGCTGTAATTTCCATCATGGAATATATAACTAACACAAAGATGTCATTTCATGCAAAATGTCTGAGCATGACAGCAGGCTAGCAGAAAACCCGACAGAAGCCTTGCATATTTCTGAAAGATTTGCTGTCCTATGTGAACCAGCCACTGTTTTCCTGAAAATATTAAACTCAAAAAAGGCAAAACACAGTCCAGTTATTGTCACACCTTTGCTAAGCCAGGGGTGGGCAATTTGTAGCCCTCTAGATGTCGATCCCTGGTCTAGTCAATATGTGCCTGTGCATGGGTCACTCTGTTGCCATAGTCAGTTACAGAAACCCATGTACCTCTCAGTATTTTAGGTTCCCTGTTCGTATGACATAACTGCAGAACCAGGGGTCGGGGTGGGCTGTGCATATTTAGTTCACAAATACTGAACTAGAAGTTGGACTCTTTCGGCCTGTGTTAAGCAAGCTAGGCTGCTAACCCTTTTGCAGCACATGGTTAGTCAGAATGCTTACACTGTGATTATGTAGCCACCATGGTTAGGAATGGTTCACACAACATGCTAAGCCATAATGTTTAGCTCAAAATGTTTAACCATCGTGGCTTAGCGTGTCCTCTGAACAGGGGCAAAGTGGTGGGGGGGAGAGGCCTGCTGCCATCCATCCACCCTGTGCATTCAACTTATGGTTTTTATATTATTATTACTGTTATTGTTATTATTATGATTATTATGGTTATTATTATTATGATTATTATGGTTATTATTATTTACATTTACATACTGCCCAATAGCCGAAGCTCTCTGGGTGGTTTATAAAGATTAAAACATTGAACATTAAAAACCGATATTCAAAATTTAAAAACCATGAAAACAGTCAATTTCCATTTAAAACAACTATTTTGGGGTCAGATAAAAACTCAACATATGCTGTTAAATGCCTGGGAGAAGAGAAAAGTCTTGACCTGGTGCCAAAAAAGGTAACAATGTTGGCACCAGGCAAGCCTCATCAGTGAGATCATTCCATAATTGGGGGGGGGGGGGGAGAACCACTGAAAAGGCCCTCTCTCTTGTATGAAGGCATGGCCTAATTGATTATGTGACATGAGCAGGGCTGCCTAAGTCTGTGAAGGCATAGCAAGTGTTGTAAGTTAAATACTGGTTTAATTCACAACAAAACCACTGAAATCTACAACGGAGTACTCAGTACCTGTTTTATCATATGATCAATGCAATTATCATTTCTCTGTATGATGAATACAATACAATACAATACAAAATAGAAAGGCTCATTCAGACCTGTGGAAGGATAGTGATCTTAAACGATCTGCTGGAATTCTCATCTCTCAAATAGATAGAGATCTTCGGAAAGAAGGTCCAAGGTTTTTCAGTTTTATCCCAGCAAGCAAGCTGTGAACCACTCCAAAACCCGGATGAGAATTCTTGGATCTGTAGGGAAGGGAAACAGGAAACAGCCCAAGATGAAATTTACTTACTATTCAGTGTCTCTAATGTCCCCGTCCCCCCCAATTAATTTCCTAACTTGCTTATGGATGATGTGTTTCAGTTTAACAGTGTGGAACAATAGCTGTGGGTTCTTCTCAACAAATATGACATTTATAGCTCATGAACAGGAGCATGCCAATTCTTCCAAAACTTCATGCTCTTTTTTTTTTATTTTTGAGGGGTAGAATCTACCCCTACATCAAGGCTTGGTGTATTTTAGCATTTTCACAAGTGACTTCAAAAACACCTATTATATGAGTGGGAGGCAATCTTTTTTGCCCTGTGAGAGCTGCATATAGTAATGCATGGTGAAACAGGAGTTTTCTGCTCTGGGGTGATTCTGTTCCCTGTGTCCTATGCTCCTCACAAGACATACATACAGCTTCTGGATCTAGTCTAGATTACTTCTTCCGGTTAACTTATGCTTTAGACAAGTTATCTACTTTTTAATTTTTTTAAAAAAAAAAATGCTAAGGGTGTAATCTTATTATTTCTGCCCTTGAGGATTGTAAGCATCCAAACGCAGAGGCTTACAACCATCCAATGCAGAGTGGGAGGAGTGGCAGAGGCAGTCTTTGCTGCCCTGTAAGCCTGCTCAGCATTATCGCAAGATGGGCTTTCTTGCCTGTCTAGCTGGGGCATTTCAGAGGGGAAGGGAAGGAGGCGGCAAAGGCCTCAGGACAGCTTGTGTTCTGGCCTCTCCCGTCCCCTCCCCGCTCACTGCTCACTCCTTTCCCCCCATCCTCCAAGGTCCAGTTCTTGACCTCAGAAAGCAGCTGGTGGGAGGGGAAGCCAAGCACAGATTCCCAGCTCCAAGGTTGAAGCGCTAACTCTGATCTGGGAATCCGAAAAGTCCTATCGCCGCTCAGATGCTGGCTGAAGGTCAGCAACCATAAAGGATTGCTCCCTACATTTATTGTTGTTCTTGAAAAACTACTCCAAAAAGGAGGGGCTTTGTAATTGACACAGCCAATCAGCACTGTACACAGTCCTGTCCCAAGAAAGAAGGTGGGTGGCTTCATTGATTGACATAAGGGCCACTGAATGCTGCTCAAATCCAGCTTCTGCAAACCAGGAGAATTTGTCCAAAAATGCAGTGATGATCTTCCATAGTGGGCACACTACTAAAATTATGCAATTTGTATATCAATAGACACTCCCATGGTAGAAGTGACCATTTGGGAAATATTAATGTAGTATCTCATGTACAAAGACTTATTTTAATTAGTCTGACAGCTTGGCTGGAAGGTGGTTTGAGATTTAATGATGGATAGGCCATTTTTGTCACCTATGGACAGATGCAGTCTAGAAGAGAAGCATTAGCAAAACTCCTGAAAAAGAAGCAACTGGTTCATTTCTCGGAAGTGTGTGGCCCTGGTTTCAAAGGGCAGTGGAAAATGATGCTAGAAGCAGAAAAAGACTGCAGGTAATATGATAACTAGGAAGAATCAATCCTACCAAGTCTCTTGAACAATAACTAACCTTTCCAAGTCTGTTCCCTACCATGCTGACTAAATGTGTCGAGTTTTTAAAGATCAAAAGGGCTTTCTACTAAAAACACCTATTTTAATGGGCTGAAGATTAACCTACCTGTCAGCCCTGCTTTCATTTCATCCTTTTATACATCATCAGCGACAGATCTGGGAAATGTGATTTACTCCTGGGTTCCTTTTACAGCACAATCCTATGCCTGTCTACTTAGAAATAAGTCCCATTGAGTTCAATGGGGCTTACATCCAGATTTACTCCCCAAGTCTGCAATTCTATACGCACATGCCTGAGAGCAAGCCTCATTGAACTCAGTGAGATTTTCTCCTCGGTAGACATGAATAATTTAGAATCCATCCCAACACCATAAAACACAAAAACAACCAACCCAAGCCAGGCCAGGCTTCTTTCCCACATTTACACATTGCGAGGAACGTAATGATCCAATACGTATACAGGGCAGGAGGGCAAAGACACTTCCTTCCACTGAGGGTCTTGTGGTCACTGTATGCTTTATTGTGCAACCACAGAATTTATTAACTCTTCACTAGCAAATACTCCTGACAAAACAAACACACACACATTGGGTGAATAAGAAAAGCTCACCTCCATTGTCATATCATTCGGCATGCACATTAATATTTAGACACCATATTTACAAACTCACAAACATTTCAGACACAAAAATAAGGACACGTTTGTAGGACCCCCTGTTCTTAATTAAGGGATGACTGCCTATGCCAGTTCTCACTCAATTATCACATTACTGAAGATGCTGACATTTGCTCTGTGTTGTATTCATTTACCCGGCAAAAAGATTGCCCTGAGGGTGGTAGTTTTTCTTGTATAACTTTCACCCAAAATAAAACTTTCATAAGTGCCCTACAATGCCTCATCGGCATTGGAATAGCAGCCTGTGCACTACGTGACACGTTCACACATGTGAATGTATATGCATACACACTACAGACAAGTACACATGTATCCCTCACTCAGAGACATCGGTTCTAGAGACCAGGAGAACGGAGGGAGAGAAAGAAGTGTATGTAGAATGGCATCTAACAACTTTCACTGAAAAGGCAGAGGTAAGGGACAGTGATTTACAAGGGAAACATACCTAGAATATGGTGATAGTAGGAGCATATGTATTCAGAAAAGAGACGGGGGAGAAAAGAGACAAGCTACTCTTCTCAGAAATTAATTATAAAATCAGAGAATGTGCTACATTAAAAAAACACCCAGTAGCAGAGCACCATACTTGATACTTTTCAGTGCTAAGAGTCATATCACCACTATACCTACGGTAGTATGATTTTGCAAATAGGTCTTTAAAAATAAAGAAGTCTGGCCAATTAAGATATTTGATACTCCAAGAGTTTAGATCGAATAGCCAGGAAACCATAAAGCCAACAGCACTGCAACAGGGTGCTCATTTCTGCATGGGGTACTGAAAAAGCCAAGCTGGTGAATGGGATTATTCAGAATAATACAATTTCTTTCACACTGCGCAGTTCAACCTGCAAATGGTGCTGAAAGTTCTGTCTGATGTGATAAGAATTTCAATCTGCTTTTCTGACATAAGGGCAAATCATGCATTGTTCCTGGGCCCAGCTCCTCCCTTTTAGTGAAGGAAACCATCAACAGGAGTCTAGCTTTGAGTCAGCTCTTCACTTCCTTGTGCACAGGCCACACCTCCCACCCCACCTATGACTTTAATGATCCAAACTAACAGAAGTTATCCCAGGCAATGGCAAGATGACATTCAAGAGCCAAGGGCAGTATTGTTGTGAATGGCACAGAGAGCTTTGGCTATTGGGTGGTATATAAATATAAGAAATTAATAGAGGGGTGGAGGGCTTCCTCAAAGCATTTAACTTTCTCCCTTATGGTTACTTCCTTCCTCATGGTTTCAGAGCATAAAATGACTGAAAAATAGAAGAAAAAAACAAAAAACAGAAACTCATTTCCAGATTGTGTGAGAGTCTACAGTTTTTGGATTGCCTTCTTTCATTTCCTTGGGAGTGTCCCTCTATTTACCCTGTCATGGCTGTGCAGTGGCGCTGTGTTGTTCAACACAGCCACGTCGGCCTTTTATGCCTAAAGCTGCGCTTTTTCACAGTGTGATTTTTACCATGATTTTTTTGTTGTTGTTGTGAGGTCACCATGTTGTTTCTGCATCTGACAGTGGTGGCCTTGGTTCAGGTTAGGCCCAGTGGGTGTTGCTGGGAGTGGATCCAAGCCCAATTGTAATCCCCCCCCCAATCCAGGGAATGCAGAGCAGCAGGAGGACTTGATGAGCCAAATGACTGCTGGCGCTGTGTTTTTCCGGCCAGATAGCCCACACTCCCTCCTGCCATCTATATTATTTATTTATTTATTTATTACATTTCTATACCGCCCAATAGCCGAAGCTCTCTGTATTTATCTAATCTATATTTATCAGCTCTGCTTCACAGCAGTGATGCTATTGTGTTTTGAGGGAAGAAGCTACAAAGACGCGTTGTATAGACACTACCACCACCCCTTGTCACCAGGCCCTACCTGCCAAGCATCCTCTTTGTACTGGGAGGAGATGGTTCCCCCACACATGTCCAGATACCTCAAAATTGGAAGAAAGGCTGGCTTGCTTGTCATGTTTTTCAGTGCATGGTACCTCTCTCACTATGGTGAGCAGATTTATTGAAGCCTGATAGTGCGTGAAACCCATGGCGTTATAGGAGCTGTGGTTTACCTTGTTGCTTCTAGTTTCTTCTTTGGACCAGAAAGGGAGAAAAGAAACTATAATTTCTTTTTCCTCTCGCTTACTTATTTCTTGGAAACATGCAATTAAATTCCTTCATAGTATGCAGCATACCCATGATATTTTCACATAACCCAGTGAGTTTCTGCCCTTCTCCTTATTTGTACATGGTTGGAGACTGTCACTGTGTGTGTTGATCAGAGGGTTGGAGGAGAGAGGTGGTCTTGTCTTGAGGCAGAAATCTGGAGTCCTAACCTCTTCACTTCCTTGTTATAATTTTGGATTCTTAATCTTTTGATCATGACAAATGCACTCTTAAGCATGTGTGTGCGAGCACACATACACACACACACAGAGAGAATGTGATCTGTCCTTTAGGCCTTGAGCCATACATAGATAATAATCCATTAGAGCAAACAAAATTATGTTATAAAAAAGAGATACAGTGAACAACACTCAGCATTGCAAGGCAAAAAGCACTTATTTTGTGAATGGTTGCCAACAAAGCAATTAGGTTTAGCCCAAAGACCTTCATGTTTGGAGATGGGCATCATGCTTGTGCTTTTTAAATACATTGGAGCAAAGCAGAATGATTCCATTTTAGCAGTAATTAAAGTTTTATTTACACATCCTCAACTAAGAAGCCTTGGTTCAGGTTAGGCCCAGTGGGTGTTGCTGGGAGGCACATTTAGCGGCAGTCCCCGGATTCTGAACTGAATAACTCTTGGCCTAATACAACTATTAAAAGCTGTCCCTTTAAGGGACAAACTGTTCCAGAAGGCAAATTTCATGAACTGTAATCTTACCAAGGATGTTTCTATAATCGCACCCACGACGGCATTGAAGACGTTTTCTGGCAGGCGCAAGAGAGTGGTGCCGCTGTCTACAATGGCTTTATCTGCGTTGTACTGGACAGGGAAAGAGGAACAAAAGCAAACAAACACACTGTAGCAACCAACTGCACAGGCAAGCCAATAAAAACTGCCAGGGGAGGGGAGGGCAGAGTATAGATGCTCTGCATCATGTCGGTGACTCTCCAACCCAACCCATTATGGGCCAATGACGTTTCTGAAATGCTTTGAGCTCAAGCCATGTCAGGATTCCCCTAGCACAGCAGAAGCTTAATGGTAAGGCCAGTCCTGACTCCATTCCTAACTGGCCCAGTGCCATTCATTATTCATCATTTATCATCATAAACCTCATACTTCACAGGACCATCTCAGGGCACTGTGTGAATCTGAAAGAGGGGACTAGAAAGCTAATTTCATATCTAAAATGGCTATTCAAGGCTGCAATCCTAGGCATGCTAAGAAGAAAGTCCTACAACTCCCAGCTTTCCCCAGCCAGCCATGTCTTCTCAACACCATCTAGAGCATGCGGGGTGGGGTGGGTGGGTTACTTCAAACATGCAGGATCTACTTCGTTTTATTTACTAAAACCTGGAAGTCCACCCAAAATGATGCCTATGGAAGATGGGGTTGTGTGGAGCCACCTGTACCCCACGAGCTATAGACTAGGATGACTGCCATATATACAAGTACGCATCCACATCTGAATTACTACAGATCGGGGGCTCCTAAACTCTTAACATGTCTTAAAAAAATCCAGAAGAGCTGCTCAAAACACCTCTCAGGCAACAAATTAGTACTCCCATTTAACATATGAGGCTGAGAGGGAAGCAATTAGAACAAGGCCAGCACTAAAACCATGACAGAGATGATGAAGAGGAGGAGCCATTTTTAGGGAACAGTAACTTGTGTTGGCACTCTTATACATAAAGTTCAATTTAAATTGGATCAGAAATAATGCATCTTGCCCATAGAACATGCAAGGAAGTGTGCATAGAATGGGGTGTGTGTGTCTATGTCAGCATTTTCCCAGCCCTGTCACATCAGTAAAAATTAGCCCTGCCCCCTAACATATGTCTGTGCAGACAGACTGGCAGGTTCAGCTAGTTGCCATGCACTACATCAGGGGCAAGGTTAGTTGACCTGACCTGCTTCCCCTGCACACATGGGAGAATCCACAGGACATTCTTCTGTGACTAGACTAGGACTGTGACTAGACTAGGAAAAGACACAACTGGCAAACCCTTGGCCACTGCTGCCCTCTGGACAACTGGGAGCAGTGCTAGGCCTGAGAGGAATGTGTCCTGGAGTAAGCGGAGTCTTTCCTGAGCAGTGGATCTGAGTCTTCAAGGGGAATGCACCCCCATCCAACGTAGTATGTCCTCTTACTCCAGAGCACATTCCCAACCAGCAACATTTCCATCTTGGACAGTTTACGATTTGGTAGTACAGAGGAAAATAAAAGCTTGAAACTGTAAACCAAGACCTTGTCACACACTAACAACAATTGACAAAGTAATGATGTGCCTATCCATTACTAACACCGCATTTCTCCTTCAATTGTTGACTGTTGCATTTGCTCTTGGGCAACATCCTTTCATTCCAAAGGACTTACACCAGAGACGTTCCCACTGAGCTGTCGCCACTATTACTAACTCTGTGCACAGTTTGTAAACTTGCCAAACAAGTTTCGAGGTTATAAAATAGAACAAACATAATGTCTGATATATTCTGTACTAAGTTTCACCATTTTATAAAACCAAAATATGTTTGGCAGGTTTACAGACTGTGCACAGAGTTAGTAATAGTGGGCATTACTTAGTGGCAAACCCATATTTAAATAGCTTCAGGGACGTTCAGTAGATTTCAGATATGAAGGAGTGATGATATAGGACTATAGAAGGAACACAGTGAATTACATAAGCCAATGTCAGTAGTTTCAATTAATTAATTGAGTTATACCCCTATTCTACTCTGAAGTAAATTACCTTGACTTCAAATAGGACTTACTTTGAAGTATGTTTAGGAATGTACAATAGCCTTATTTATCACCAATTTACTGATTAACGTTTTAGATCAGCTTTGTGAAAAATTTTCTTATACATTACCAAAATATTAAATGGAAGAATATTAAATGATTTTTTGGGTTATAAATACCTCTCTACAGTCCAAATTAAGACTCTGGCCTCCAACCTCCAATTTGAGTATTTCAACCTGGTAATACCACTCTTTCTTAATAGGTGTGTACCAAATTTCTCCCGTGTATAGGCTTGGTTCAATTCCACCCAGGACCTGGAAAAAAACAAGTCTCACTTTATTACACCACAGAAAAGGTCACACGTCACACTTTATTACACCACACTATCAAAACACAGCAATTTAAAGTTATACAGCATGCATGTACTTTTCTAAAAAAAAAAAAAAAGAGCCATTAATGTTTAATGTATAAATTAGGTCTGGTCTGATTTTTCAATTCAGTTACTCAATTAGAGATTTTTAAAACAACAACAACAACAACAACAACAGTTAATCAGGTACGACTAGCCTTGTGAACAGGCTCCTTCGGTATTCTAGCCTTTGCTTGGGAAAGGAGTTCAGAAAAAGAAAATTTGGTCAAACCATTGCAACCTGAAATGGCATTTATAATATCGGTGGTCCTGAATAAGTGTGTACCTTTTGACTTTTTAAACCAATGGCTGAAGAACACCAGCTAACAGAAGAACAGAATGACAATGTTATCAATTTCGGAAATCACCAATTAAAAGTAATAAACCTACAAAGGTCAGAGCATACCCTGCATCAAAAAATGATATTAAAATAACTCAGGTGGGTTTTGTTTGTTCATTTCTCAACTTACAGGTTGTTGTTTTTATGAAGAAATGGACTTCATTCATTTATTTAAGCTGTTAAATATATAATTGTAATTGATTAAATATCTGGTGCTTAACTGTTTAATCAACTAAGGGCAAAATCCTGTGGTCCCTGTGACCTAATCTACAACAAGCAGGAAATTGCGCTATGAAATAGTTTATAAAAGGCAGGAGCCACACTACTGAAGTGCACTGACAACTTTTGGGACCCATTGACACATACTATAGCCCACTTTCATACCGCTATATCCTGCTTGGTGCGGCTCCTGCCTTTTATATACTGCTTCCGTAGTGTAATATATCCTGCTTGGTGTAGATGAGGCCCAGGATTCTGCTGATGTCCCTCTCAATGGGGGACTCCTCCCACCAAGCAGCCATTTGTTCCCCTGCTACTGGTGCTCCAAAGGCAGAGAGGGGGGAAAGGGGAGCATTTGGGTAAGGGTTGTTTGGGGTAGGCTTTGGGTCTGATGGCTCCCATTCCCCCACCAGCAACAGGGGCTCAAAGTATATCAGTCCTGGAGCTGGTGTGCTTATTTTTCCTCCAGCTGTCCAGCGTCTTCTACTCTGCTGCTGTGAGCTTACAGGATTGCCCTAGATTCCAAATAATTGGTTGCTCTACTAAATAAAGGTGCAGTTCAAACTTAAGCATGCGTACTCAGAAAAAAGTCCCACTGAGTTCAATAGGACTTGGTCCACTGTAGGAGTGACAGGATTACTGCCTTTGTCATGCAGATGAGAAGCGAATGATTTGAGTTCCTCCTTCCCTTCTCTTGATACCTACCCCTCAGGGTACTCACTCCATCACTTTTGTAGTGTTAGTCAGAGACTGAGAAGTGGGGCGGGGAGTGTGACTTCTCCCTAAAATGGTTTACCTAGCTGATATAAGTATTGATACAAGCAGTACAATAATTTCATTTATTATATTTCTATACCGCCTCATAGCCTAGTACATTAATGTTTTAGTTGATTACTTTCACTTGTGAATTTTCACTTGTGAAAATCAGTGGCAAAAATCACTCAGAGCAGAACAGGTATGGGGTACTGCAGCCTCATCCTTTATTGTGACTGCTTGCTAAGCATATTATCTTTATGGGGAGAAAAACCATCAACAATCCTATGCACACTCAGTTGAGAGTAAGCCCCATTCAACTCAATGGAACTGACTTCTGAGAAAATATGCATAGGATTGTGTTGTTAGTGTCTCTCTTTCAAAACAAATTCTAAATGAAATGTTGACTGTTAACAGAAAATTTTAAAAATTGTAAAAGTATGAGCAAAAGAAGATTGACAAATGAGAATTTCTTAATTCACTTTTTTCTTTTAACAGAAAGGGGGATATTTTTTTTAAAAAAAAACCCATGGTTCCTTCAGTTACACAAAATATATGCACTGAAATTATGCCGTAATCTATACCTGCTTGCGTGGAAGTTACACTGAACCTAACAGGACTTAGATCAGTGGTTCCCAAACTTTTTCAGGTAACCTCCCCCTTGGTTCCACAAACTCATGCCCAGTGCCCCCTACCTTACCCTATAAAAATCATTATTCAGAATAGCGGTTTTCAACGACCCACTAAGGAAGATAATAACAATAACATTCAAAACAGTAACAATTGAATATTTATTCAAAATCCAATTACATTTTTTAGTTTATTCAATTAAACATAATTGATGAACTTGATCCAGTGATATCATCTTTTCAAAGTCTGATAGCCATTTAGCAAGAATATTAGATACCACATTTAGTAACTAGGGTACTAAATGGATGGGCTTGATGAAGTGATACCAGTTTCCCAATGTCTGGTTTAAAGTCACTTAACATGAGTCTTAAATCACCACGTTTAGTAATCTGGAGTTGATTTCTTTGCTTGGAGAGAAGTAGGCAGACCACACTAAAACCACATTCCACCAAATATGATGTTGGAAATGCAACCAGGAGCAAACCTCTGCTAGGAGGGCCTTAGATGATGAGTGTATTTGGATAGGGCCATGCCGGGAGAGGCGCTCCATCAGCCCGAGATGTCTGGAGCCGTGCTGCCAACAAGACCCTCTTCAATCCACACATGTATTAATACCGTCTAAGAAGAGTCTGATAGCCATTTAGCAAGAATATTAGATACCACATTTAGTAACTAGGGTAGAGTACCTCACTATTCTGTAAATTCTTAATGTGATGGATGGGCTTGATGAAGTGATACCAGTTTCCCAATGTCTGGTTTAAAGTCACTTAACATGAGTCTTAAATCACCACGTTTAGTAATCTGGAGTTGATTTCTTTGCTTGGAGAGAAGTAGGCAGACCACACTAAAACCACATTCCACCAAATATGATGTTGGAAATGCAACCAGGAGCAAACCTCTGCTAGGAGGGCCTTAGATGATGAGTGTATTTGGATAGGGTCATGCCGGGAGAGGCGCTCCATCAGCCCGAGATGTCTGGAGCCGTGCTGCCAACAAGACCCTCTTCAATCCACACATGTATTAATACCGTCTAAGAAGAGTCCTTTTAACGGTGAATTGAAATGTTTCAAAAGCACCAAAATGCTAATAAAGAGTGCCCCGCCATGCTGGCTGCAAACAGAGTCGTTTGCTCTCTTTTCCCTCCCTCCCTTGGCAAGCCTGGGGGTGTGTGCTTCCCATTTAAAGGGGCTGTGCTCCTCTGGATCCTGCTGGTCTGGGCACCTGGGCTGAGCAGCGCGGTGGCTGGGCAGAGGAGCTGAGCTAAGGAGCTGAGAATGAAAAAGGGGCCGTGCTGCATGCGGCCCCTTTAAATGGGAAGCACCCACCGCAGGCTTGCCGAGGGAGGGAGGGAAAAGAGAGCGAACGCCTCTTTTTTGCAGCTGGCATGGCGGGGTACACCAAGCAGGGTATGTCTCTTCATTTTGAAACATTTCAATTCACCATTAAAATGACTCTTCTTAAACGGTATTAATACATGTGTGGATTCTTCCCCTATATGGCTTCGGACCAAACTACCTTCTCCCATAAAAATGTCCCTGGGTTGTAAGACCTTCTGGAGAGGCGCTTCTCAGAAAAGACCACCTCGAGCGCCCCCCTGCTTCCCCTTTGCCTCTTAGCGCCCCCCTGCCGCCCCCTTGCCTCTTAACACCCCCTATGCAATCCTACCGCCCCCAAGGGGGCAGTACCACCTACTTTGGGAACCACTGACTTAGATCTTAGGATCTAAGAAAAACACAGTGTTCAGTTCGCAAAGCTGCTAAAAGCAAAACATTGGAAAACTGATTAATTTGGTTTTTGATATTAAAGTTTTGATATCTTGACTTATACTGTATTCGATTTTTGAAAACAGATTTTTGAGTCTTTATCTTCAGCAGTACAGGTATACATTATTGGAAACTTAATATGGACAAATATGAGATATTTATAAATTTCTTGAATTTAATGGTCTATATGGAAAATTTAGTAAGCTGCTGAAGTCATGTTGTTTTGGTTTCTGATGGATATGGTAATGAAAAAAGCAAATACAATAAAAAGAGGTCTTATTTCCAAGTAATAAGGTTTAAATTTACTGAATTACAGATATGGTAGAAAGGTAATAAGAAAGAACTATTAATATTTTTCCTTTCAGGATGACAGATACCCACAAGACTACCTCCATTGGTACCAATTGCAGAAACCGGTAAACTTGCTCCACACATCTGCAAGGAAAAAATGTCAGGAATCTTTGCTTGATTCACAAGGGAATCAAAAAATGTTTCCATAGAACTTGAAGGCTGCAGTAAAAGACAAAAAACAAAAACTACAGTTGTCCACACATTCAGACAATGTTTACCCCTCCCATATAGAACATGCAGGTCACTTGGC
Source organism: Elgaria multicarinata webbii (assembly GCF_023053635.1). Taxonomy (NCBI): domain Eukaryota; kingdom Metazoa; phylum Chordata; class Lepidosauria; order Squamata; family Anguidae; genus Elgaria; species Elgaria multicarinata. The sequence continues at coordinate 70,687,104 of NC_086175.1, forward strand.
TGGATAAAAGGAATTTTAAATGATAAATTTAAAAATTAGTGAGTTATAGATACACAGTTCTTATAGTAAATTAAAACTTTAATAGTTCATCTCTAGATTTCAGGCATATGTTAAGCCACACTGGACGATACTTTCTCTGATCCTCCCCTACACGTGTTGGGGAGTAAGAGAGCAGTAGTTTACTTCCTCACTTACCTTTGGTGCCAGTTTCACTTCCAACACCACCAGCTATTCTTGTTGGTGTATAATATTCCAAGGAGGCTTGCGTATGTACAATCCAATGCAGACATGCCTATTTCACATGGTCGTTTCCCAGCTAGAAAATCTGGGAATTTATAATGTGTTCTGAAGCTGGCGCTGTTGGAGGTGGGCAGATATGCCAGATGATTGAGGAAGTAAGGTACTCTCCCACTCCCCACCACTTGTGGGGATCAGAGAATTCATAACCTAATCTGGCCCAAAGCTCTATAAAATGCATACAGAAGTTATCAAAGTCAGATCTGCTTATGTACAATACCAACAAATCCAGCTTTTGTAGAAAATAAAACATAAAATAACTTGCAATCCCACAACTTGCTCCCTACTGCTAGGTCTTGGTTAGTATTTAGGGAGCATTACGCCTGCAACAATCTGAAATATCGGTCGGTCAGCCCAAGTCTGTTTCCAAATCTTCTATTGACACTTTTTCATAATAGGTTTAAAATATATGTTTACTTTATTTATTTATTTATTTATTTATTATATTTTTATACCGCCCAATAGCCGAAGCTCTCTGGGCGGTTCACAAAAATTAAAATCATGAAGAGCATAAAAACAACCAACAATCTAAAAACACAAATACAAAATACAATATAAAAAGCACAACCAGGATAAAACCACACAGCAAAAATTGATATAGGTTAAAATATGGAATTAAAATAGCAAAGTTTAAATTTAAGTTAAATTAGGCGTTAAAATACTGAGAAAATAAACAGCTGGCAATGGAAGGAGTACACTGTAGGCGCCAAGCGAACTCTCTGGGCAGGCACATATGGGAGGAGGCGTTCCTTCAAATGTGTATTTTGACTATAATGTTTTGTAAACATGATATAAGATGCAACTCCAACCTCCCCCCTCTCTTCAATTATATAGAAGTCTGACGTCTGCATAACTATTGCACAAGTAAGGGCATAAGGCTGGATACAAGAAGAACATTGTTTTTAGGCTGATACACAATACATTGTCTTTCAACAGAATTACTAAGATGTTCCAGTACATGAAGTTGGTATTGGAAAGACACTATCAGGGTTTTATTTGTCATCAGTAATCTGCTTTGATTTTCAACTCAAATATAGCAGCTGGTAGAACAAGAAGTCAAAATTACCTTGGCCAAAGCATCATAGGCAAGTCCAAGGATCCCATGCCACTGAATGCCTTTTAAAAAGAAATTCTCAGACTGAAAGATGGTTGCAATGTTGATAGTATAACTGCCATTGATTCCTTTAGGCATTGTAATAATATCTGTGCCAAGGGTTCCAGTCCAGCTTCCTTGGGTATATTTAACAGTGACCTCAAAGCCCAGTGGTTTATATGTGCTTGATCTAAAAAAAAGAAAAGAAAAGGGTAGTAAAGATTTTTTTAACAAGACTGTACATACTCCATGTTAAAATTTATAAACCAGCCAACTCATATTCTGCACTACGAAAAGCTGAATTCTGTGATCGGTACACATTATTTAATTTCAGCAATATTTCATATTTTCCGTTATTATTTTCACAACCATTTTCAAAATGTCACATCAGCCAGTCTAATCCCACCCCCGCCCTCATGTTTCAACTTTTCACTTAAATATAGCATGAACTCTGCTACCCTATTAATATGTGCTGAAGCTGTCAATCCTGAGCTTGAGACAAAATGAGATGCTTCAAATGTGACTGCTATGTGCTTTCTCCTAAAATCTTTATTCCAAGAAGCCTTTCCTTAATATGCAGCCTTGAATCTGTTTTGTTGTTGTTGTTGCTTCTTTTAAATTTTGTTTTAACTGTTTTATTCTGTTTTTATTTTCATTTTATCTTGTATACCGCTCTGAAATTTTTCAATGGGTAGTGGTATATAAATATTCTAAATAAATAAATACATAATAAATAAAATCAATCAATCAATCTCTCTCCGTGTGTGTGTGTGTGTGTATGTGTATGCAGGCAAAGTGTCACGCATGAGCAGCACTTCTTACATGAAATTAGACTTCAGCTAGATATTCTTCCACAATTAAGGGTGTCCAACCATTAGATGTAAGGTCTGTTAGGTCTACTAAACGTAACATTTAGTTGTAAGGTGTATTAGGGGGCAATCCTATGCATGTTTAGACAGAAAAAAGCATTACTGAGGAATGCTGGGAGTTTGTAAGACCATTCTCTCTAAACATGCATAGGACTGTGCACTTTGAGATTAAAAAAAAATCAGCAACTGTCACTCCATTTATAGGATCATTTATCCTTAATGCTACTTGCATTAGTAAAGAATATGGTATTGCTGTAATTTTACCTTACCTTAATGGCATTTTGCCCTAATGTATTTCAATATTTTGACAAAAATGAGGCCTTCCCATCAACATTCTTTACTGTAATGTCAGTTGCATCAGCAGTATATCTCCTGAGCTTTGGGAGTCCCTGATAAAAAGCAAGTTTTCCTGGGAATGTTCAACTTTAAACTTGCTATAATCCATTGACATATTCATTCAGCATTACAATAATCATTTTAGAATCTGCCTGCATCTATATTTACATTTGTTCATTACATACTCATGCCTGGCAAATGGTATGTATGAACAACGAAGCAACTATTAACACAACACCACTTTTTATATTTTTGGCTTCTTTTTTTAAAGTAAGAGGACAGGTCTTATAATTATGCCACACAAATATAGTGTGCTTAATGGACACCTGACTGGCTCTATGCAGCATTGTTATCAGCGTTAAGGATCATGGGGGTTAAAACTTCTGATGCAGATATTGCTTGGCCAGAAGAAAAAGCAATGCCAGAGAAACCATATTTTAACACGTGCACACTTTACTGGGGTGTGTAGGAAGAGCTACATAGGAATACAGCTTCCAAAATACGGAGAGTCAACCATCCAGTGTTCAACTGCCTGTAAAGTGAGCTCTTCATCTACCCTTTTTCCTGACAAATAGCTCCAGGGGCAGGGGGTAACCAAGACTCTTACTTTTCTGTGTTGAAGTATGTGCTCAGATCTGGATTTGATGCACCAGCTACTGCAAAATTGCTGCTTCCAGTGTCAACTAGAATATTTAGCTGTAGAAAAGAAAAGGCAATTTCTCATGTTTATTTATTTATTGCATTTCTATACTGCCCAATAGCTGAAGCTCTCTGGGCGGTTTACAAAATTAAGACAATTCAAGTATAAAACAACAGTATAAAACCATAATATAAAATACAATATAAAAGCACAACCAAGATAAAAAAGCAGCAATGCAAAAAGACAAATTTAAAAGACATTTAAAACAGCAAGTTAAAATTAATTTATAGATTGTTAAAATACTGAAGTATAAAAAGGTCTTCACCTGGCATCTAAAAGAATATAATGTAGGTGCTATGCATGTTATGTATAGAAAAAAATGACATATTGTTAGATTGTGTACCTACCCGAAAAATGATTTTTTTTTTTAAAATTAATTTTTAACATAATTTTTAGAGTACTTTTGGGAGGGGGCTAATGGAAGTAGTTTCAAATCTTTCAAATGTTAAGGCTATCATAACAACAAATGAAGACCTGTGCTGAATCAGACCAAGGGTCCGTTGAGTCCAGCATTTCGTTCACACAATGGCCAACCAGCTGCATGTAGACCAGTACCGTCTTAACGCATGGGCACGCTGGGCACACTGGGCAGTTGCCCAAGGGCCCCACGAGCATAGGGGCCCCATGCTAATCTATACACAGACCAGAACACTTGATCAATAATAAATAATTCATAGTAATTTCATACTGTGTGCCCGTGCCATCTCCGTCAGTATGATTTACCAACTAAGTACCATTTTTATGTTGAAATTTTTGTTTTTCAAGTTCAAGGCTCATGTTATATTGTCCAAACGTTTGCATTGATTAATGCATGTGGTTTTTAATGTCAAAACACTGATTTTGTTGGAGGTACCAATAAATGTAAGTTTATTTTATCGATAACTTACATTTTTATTCCTGTGAGTGGCTGTGTAGGTAGGGCCCAGTGCACTGCTTTGCCTGGGGGCATATAATGCTGTTAAGACGGCCCTGCTGTAGACATGTGTGCAATAGCAGCAAAACTGCCCCCGGCTGTGTTCCCCAGCTACAGGTATTGAATAGCAAACTGCCTCTGATAAGGAGGTATCATATAGCCAATATAACTGGTAGACATTGATAGCATCATCATCATCATCATTTGCATTTATATCCCGCCTTTTTCCTCCAAGGAATCCAAGGAAAGGAAAGGAACCTCTCGTGCAAGCACTGAGTCATTACTGACTCTTGGAGGGACGCCAGCTTTCGCTGACATTTTCTTGGCAGGCCTTATAGCGGGGTGGTTTGCCATTGCCTTCCCCGGCTGTTGTTACCTTTCCCCCAGCTAACTGGGTTCTCATTTTACCGACCTCAGGAGGATGGAAGGCTGAGTCTACCCTAGCTGGCTGCCTGAAACCAGCTTCCGCTGGGATCGAACTCAGGCCGTGGGGAGAGTTTCAGCTGCAGAAACTGCTGCTTTACCGCTCTGCGCCACACGAGGCTCAAGGAACACAAGGCGGCGTATATAATCCTCCTCTTCTCCATTTTATCCTCACAACAACAACCCTGTGAGGTAGGTTGTGCTGAGAGTCTGTTCCGATGAAATATGTAGGCCACTCTTCAATTTTTTTTTTAATTGAATTGGTCATTCTGTAAGCTATTCATAATTGAAAAATATTAAGGTCAGAAAAGCAGATCTGAGTTACTGCTTGATTTTCAGGGTATAGCTGTCTAAAATACATATACTATATATTTCCTTCCCATGTTAGTATATGCAGGAGCATCACTAGACCAAAATCATGATGCAGATGTCCCCCTGTCCCCCCATTTTTCTTTATTGTTCATCAGGAAAAAGTATTTCACTGAATAAATCATTAAAATTGACATAAATGCTGGGTACAGGAATGGGACTAAACACTCAAGGAGATTAAGGACATGCCTTTAATACATGGTTTGGAATTATAATTTACTAGTGGTATATAGACACTGAACAAAAAGCATGCACAGAGAATTCAGTCATTTATTTTGGCGCTCCCCTGCCCCTTTAGAGAAGTATGGACATTTATACAAGAAAATAAGACTACACTGATTCTCAATTATCAAGTGCAATAGTTTGTCAAGTGAGCTCTAAAAACAAAGTGATTTTTTTAAAGTTCTCAGTCCCACACATTAATTGTGTGTGGCTGCTATTTGGTATCACTAGAACACAACATCACACAACTTCTAATTGAAAGTTTCAATTAAAATCACCAGTGCAACAAAGGATGCCATTGAGCTACAACCCCACAAAAATGCATACATCTTTTAAAGGGCATTTGACTGCCCATCTTAGTGAGCAGTACAGTATTCACCATGTCTAGTTCTCCAAGGAAATAATGTTCTCCACAGAACACAAACGCCATGCAGGAAATAGAACATCAAAGCTGCAGCCCACTCTAGCATGACCAGAATCCACATGACTAATTGCTATTCAGACTAACATTCCATATCCATATGAATCTGGAATAACCAGACATAAGCAGCTGAGGCAAACAGTGATCTATTGTACTCTCTACAATGGCACTAGTTAAATATATGGTGGGGAGTAGAAATGAGCAATTCTTGTTGTTTTTGAAGATTTAAGGCTTTACTTAGTTCTTTGCACACTCCTCATAAAGGAGATCATTAAGAGTGACAGTTATTTCTGCTTCTCCTTTGATTTTGGCCAAAACAGAAGACACATTCATACCTTATACTAGTGCTTGGCTAAAACCTGCCTCCTACTTCCAGTAAGTTTCTCTCTCCCTGTGAAAGAGGCATTGGTGTTTTTTTCTGCTTCTTTCACAGGGAGGGGAAAAACTCAAAGAATTTTCTTCTTGGGGAAGGGGACAGGGTTTCCACATACCTTTTTAAAGTGTAACTGATTGCTAGGGGCTTTCTTATTTTTTTAGTTTCGTTTCGTTTAAAAAAACAAAACGGAACACCCCCTTCCTCCAGCATTTGGATGAGCCCAGCGGTTGTTAGTGCATGCCTATTGGAGACCATGTGAACTTACCCTCTCCAATAAACATCCAGTAAGCACTCCTGGGCTCCTGAAAATGCTGGGTTTTTTGTTTTTGTTTTTAAAAAGGGAAGAAAGAAGACCCCTCAACAACTGGCTACATTTAAAAAGGTATGTGGAAAACTTGTTCCCCTCCCCAAGGAGAAAATTCTCTGAAATTCTCACCTCTCCCAGACTCTTTTGCATATGTTTTCATTTCCCCACCCCACCCCCCATGAAATGTCAAAAATGGAACGGTTGAAATTTTAGGCACAGCACTACCTTATACCAAGTTGGAACATTGGTCCAATTAGCTTAGTATTGCCTACAAGAGCTTTCTGCAACCTTCATCCCCAGATGACAGAAGTTATAGTTAAACACATAAGGAGGGTGCCAGGTTGAAGATGGCTGGTCTATGTTGGCAGAGGATGTTTCCCATCTCTACTTGGAGATTGCCAGGGATTGAACTTGAGACCCGGTAACTTCTAAATGCCAAGCATGTACTCTTAAGACGGGACTACTCTCTCTCCTCCCAACATTGTAGCAATGCTGTACAAAAATACAGAGAGCAACTCTCCCATTAAAGGTATTACAGAAATCCGGAAGAGGCTGTAAAAACATTGATATAACTTTGGGAGGGAAACTGGTCTGCTTTGGAAAAGGGAAAAGGAAAGTGGGTTTTTTTTCAGTTTAAGATATCCATGAAGTAGCAAAAAAAAATGCTGATTCCTCTTTGATCCAAACCTACAAGGATTCCATGAAATGCACATTCATTAGGATATATGTCAAATATCATGTGCAAACAAAATCGAATGGTGAACACTAGTAGTGAACAGTAGTAGTAAAAGACACCAAACAAAATGAAAGAAAGGGTCTTGTGTGATTGCATAAACTAGAGTCTACTTCACTTTTGGTAACACTTTCAATTGCACCATGAAGGTTAGAGTACATATATTTTTACAGCTCATTTATTTTTTAAAAAATGCCATTCTAAAGACTTACTTTTAGATTGTTTTAAAAAACCACATTTAGGTAGAACTCAGAAGAGCAAAAATTACTGCAGCGGTACTTTAAGAGTAGTAGATGATTAATGAACACATTAAAATACATTGCTTAAAACACATGCTCTTATTTCATTTCAAAATAGTTCAGCACATTAATATTCGGTTTTAACACAATACACTGTTTCCCATGTGCCCATGTTAATCATTACAAGGGATGCCAGTTTGACCTGAACTATTATACGTACCCGTCAGATTTCTTTAAAAAAAGCATTTTTAAAGAACTAAAAACTAGCTTCTCTCTCCTTCTACACAGTTATTAAGCAGCTTTGGTGGTAACACTAGCACTAAAGGACTTCCCAGGGATCACATTCTGAATGTGGCTACAGAGAAATGATTTAAACCAGAGGTGGAGAACCTCAGTCCTCTGAGGATTCCAAACTGGCCCTTCAAGGGTACCCAGAAAGCCATGCCCCCTTCCCCTGCTCCCACCCCCCATTTCCTCCAACGAATTATTACTTGATGGTTTCCTGGCCTTTGCAGTTTTTCCCCCATTCTGAACAGTTGAAATGCCACTCCCACTTTAAACCTATGGTCGATATATGTTAAAAGCTTATGAGGAGTGAAACAGAATTAATAATGAGCCAATCCTTTTGTCAAAAGGGCTAATAAAGAATCTGTCTGCTTGGCTACCAGATAATCACCTTTCCTAAAATAAGTGTTGGCAGATGATGTTTTCTTAAGGAGTGGACAGATACTCCTTATACAGTCCCATTGTTGAGTTTTGCCCTGGGACAGTTTGGAGCAACTGACATGATGTATGATTTCCTATGTGTTTTCCCTTCAACTATTAAAAAATATTACCACAATGTGGAAAGATGCTAAGTTAAATGGACCAGTGATCTGAAGTACAAGGTAATTTCATCTCTCTCTCTCTCTCTCTCTCTCTCTCTCTCTCTCTCTCTCTCTCACACACACACACACACACACACACACACCATCTTGTCCTCTATTTTTACATTGCTGATTCCTTTCCATCTCATGGTACCCAAAATATCTGTTTATTTGAAATAATTTATCTACACGCAGAATAAATCAATTTGAATTTATACTCTATAGACCTTGTATCAGAATGCTAGATTATATGTAGCATTGTGAAATTACTTTTTTTTTAATCTTAGAAGAATTTCCTGACACTGAAGGCCAATTTAAAATTTAAAATCAAAAAACAAAACCCACAAAAACCTTATACCATGACCTGAATACATACTGCATACTATGACATAATGAAGTGTGCCAACCTAAGCAGAATGCAGGTCTGCTGAACAACAGCATACTGGATTCCCATCCTACTACTGCATTGCATCTGTCTGGGTTTCCATCTCTCATAGCTGGTATTTCAATGTGCCAGGAAGCAGAAGAGCACTGAGGTATTCTAAAGAAGAGGAACGGTATAGTGCAAATGGGGGACCCCATGCCAAACATTGCCTCATGCCCACTGCAAGTGGCAGTGATGCCATCTGGACACTTCTTTCTATCCTATAGCTGCTGAGCAGCAATGTGCTATGGAGCCTTAGGAGTGGTGAAGAGGGACAGACTATTCTGCGCAAGCATATCAGGGCAAAGCACTAGTACATTCATACCTTTAGACCTCTGCACATCAACTCAGTGGTAACCATTCCTCGTAGAGGGACATGGCTATCCTAAGTTGCTGCACACCTGCTATGTCTACAATACAACTGCCACAGTGGTGTAGTGCCTGAACATTGGACTGGGACTGGGGATATCCAAGTTCTAGTCCCTACTAATCCATGAAGCTCACTGAGTGACTTTGAGCTACTCTCTGACTCTCAACCCAACCTACTTCACAAGGTTGTTATGGGGACAAAATGGAGAGGAGGAGGATCATGTCTATTACTTTGGGTAAATGGCCATGAAAGAGGAAAAAAGATAGAAATGTAATAAATATCAGCCCTGTTAAATCAGACCAAATCTCAGTTTGTTCTCCACAGTGGCCAGCCAAATGTTGCTAGAAAGCCCACAGGTTGGGCATGAAGATAAGAGCTGTCATCCACTGCTGCCACTGGTATTCTGTGGCATACTACAGACTTGGAGGTTTAATTTAGCCAATAGCTGTTGTGTGATTAATAGCTTTTGATAGAGCTATCCTTCATGACTTTGTCTAATCTCCTTTTAAAGCCATCTAAGCCTGTGGCAATAATCACCCCATCTTGTGGCAGTGAATTCCATAAATTAATTAACCAATGTGTGAAAAGGTATTTTGTCTATAACATAAGGAAATGTTAGCCAGACTCCCGCACAATATGTCTTCCAAATGCTTATTTTCTGGTAGTTGGAGCAGAGGGCTCTTAAGATTCTATAGTTAATGTTCAGCTACCAGAAACCATTCTAATGCAGTGATTTCTGCAAAGAGGGAAAAAAGGCTGGTTAATAGGTGGGAAAATTAGAAGGCAATTTAAAGACTGCCTCATTTAACACAACAATCTCTAATCACATCATCAACCCATCTGGAAGAAGCGCTTGCAACCATAACAGAGGACTGATAAAGCACTCTAACTGCTATAATGTGTGCAGTTTCCTCAAAGTTACTGCATGTTATTACTGGCATAGAGTTTGTAAATATGATTCTTTCTACACTTCATAGTACTCATATTGGCTTTTGGGGGAAACACAAAATTAGTGAGCATAATTTTGTTTATTATGTGAAATCCAAGTACAAGGAACATTGACAGCTAGCCTGCATTACTTCCATGAGTTCACACACTCACAAACACACACACACACAAACAGCGCTAAATATAGTTAAAGAGAGAGAGAAGGCCTTGCAGGCATCCATCCTGCTCATTTTGTTGTTGTTTATTCGTTCAGTCGTTTCCGACTCTTCGTGACTTCATGGACCAGCCCACGCCAGAGCTTTCTGTCGGCTGTCGCCACCCCCAGCTTCCCCAAGGTCAAGTCTGTCACCTCCAGAATATCATCCATCCATCTTGCCCTTGGTTTTGCCTTCCACTTTCCCTAGCATCAGCCTCTTCTCCAGGGTATCCTGTCTTCTCATTATGTGGCCAAAGTACTTCAGTTTTGCCTTTAATACCATTCCCTCAAGTGAGCAGTCTGGCTTTATTTCCTGGAGTATGGACTGGTTTGATCTTCTTGCAGTCCACGGCACTCTCAGAATTTTCCTCCAACACCACAGTTCAAAAGCATCTATCTTCCTTCGCTCAGCCTTCCTTATGGTCCAGCTCTCGCAGCCATAGGTTACTACAGGGAATACCATTGCTTTAACTATGCAGACCTTTGTTGTCAGTGTGGTGTCTCTGCTCTTAACTATTTTATCAAGATTTGTCATTGCTCTCCTCCCAAGAAGTAAACGTCTTCTGATTTCCTGGCTGCAGTCAGCGTCTGTGGGCACACATCCAAGCTCCACCCCCATCCTCCCCACATTAGGGGGTGGCGGTCTGAAGGCATTTCTACTCACATTTGCTTGAACATGAGTAGAAAGAAGCCTCTGAAAAATTGGAAAACCTGATAAAGCAGACACAGGGCTAGAAACACCAGGTAGTAAATTAGCTTGCACCTTTACTGCTAGCTACATGAGATGTCTCTTTAACTATATGTAGGTGTGTGTGCATGCGTGTACCAAGTCAGAATATGTCTGATAAACTGCCCTGTGTCTCATTTTAAGGCATTTACAGTGTGATCCTAAACTGGAGTTTTCCCTGCAAAGGTGTTGTTTCATTGCACTTCAGATATTCTGTTAAACAGAAAAGCTCCTCTATTCACACTGATTTGAGAAGCAGCAAAAAGAAACGCAAGTACTAACCAATGCTGCCTTGACTGGCACATTGTGGCTTTCCCTGCCATTTGCTTTCACTCCTCCTCTAATGGATCCACGGATATCTCCAAGTAAAAGAATTTATTCAGCTAACCTTTATGAAGCCATCATGGGTACTTCAAGCCATTACAGGTTCGAGCCAGAATGTATCAGTAGGAATATAACAACAGGATTGTTCCCACCCCCCTTTACAGTAACAGATGAGAGTCTGCCTATGGAGCAAGGGTTGCTTGGGTCCCATTATGATTTCTTATGCTCTGCAATTTCTACCCACATTTACCTACAAGGAATACTTTCTTTCTTTTAAGAGCTGCATTTAACACACTGCATTGCTCATCTGATATACAGAGACACAGAAGTTAATAATAGTTTACATGACATTTACAGCATGATCTTAACACTGTTTATCCAAAACTAACTACCGCTGGTTTTAATAAGAGTTATTTCCAGGAAAGTATGCTTAGGATTGGACCCCCAGGGCCAAAACAGATAAGTTGAGAAAAGTCTGTGACCAAATCCCCATATCTTTTCCTCTTTTTTATCTGAAAGAAGCTGGGGGGAAGGGGAGGTCTGAAGTTAATCAGAGCAGTGATGGGATGGGAGAAGGTGTGAAATCTTCTCATGTTGTTTCCCTGATCTAATTATCCCATCACCACTGCACAAAATTAGTCCTGCAGTTATCTACTGTAGGGGCTAACAGGAACCGGGAGAGGGGATATAGACTAAGACCCCCTTCCCCAGCACTGCTATTTAGATTTAATGCAGAGTCCTTGGCAGCCTTTTTTTTGTTTGTTTGTTTGTTAAAAAGAAGAAAACATTGGAATCAGGGGTCTACAATTATTAGCTAGCCATGGTCCTGCCCAACATCTTTCACTAACTTTGAGCTGTATCTCCATGAGAAATAAAGGAACTCCCTGACTCCACTTCTCATCTCCAGGTTTAGAGCTGGAGAGGGCAACAGAGTTTGGCCCTGTGCTGCTGAGGCACTCCAGGAATCTTGGCAATGCAGTGGCCAATGAAGCCCCAGATGCCAAGCCCCTCCCCCATGAGGAATCCTTTTTGGAGGATGATCTGGAGCCTCCTGAGCCACACATCCCCAGAGAACAAGCTGCTTCAGGACATCCCAGGGCTGATCAAGAAGGACCTGGTCCCTCAGGAGAGATGGCTTCAGGTCTTACCTCTAGAGAGGTGGAAAGGCCTGCTTCTGAGTTAGAGAGGGATTCTGAGCCACCACCCAGCCCCTGAAAATGCCAGCTCCTAAAGATGCAAGCTAGGTCCATGGCCAGGTGAAGGAGTACCTGCTTGCAGAAAAAGACTCCTTTAGAGTAAAGGCCTCCTTGTGAGCAACACCATCCTTATGAGTAGGACTTCTGCCAGAAGTAGCAATGGGGCAAAAATCTGCCTGGGCCCATGAGGGCAGCAGATGCCCCTGCATCTGGCCCTCCCAGGCCCAAACGACTACACCCAGTGGATTTTCACCCCATCGCTGGCTGCAGGACAAAGGGGGTGCAAGTCTGGGGAAATCACACAGCAGGGGAAAATATCCAATTTCCCCAGCGTTGGGGAAATCTTATCCCCCCCCCCCCACACACACAATGCTGATCCTGGCCTTAAAGGCCCCTTGGATTAAGAGGGCCTTTAAGGCATAGGGGAGAGGGAGGCAAAGCATGCTTTCCGGGGCCTCCAGAAAGGCAAGCAATTTCTTTAGCTTGCTAATGGCATACCAAGGGAATTGTGCACTTTCTAGAGGCCCCGAAAAGTGTGCTTCGCCAAGCACTCAGCCAGCCCAGCTCCCAGAACAGGGCCAGGCGGGCAGCACCCCATGAGTTCTTCATTCCCTAGCCAGGCCAGCAATGATCTGCAGCTTAGCCCTGAGTGAAGCTCAGGGAGTTCAGGCTACATAAGCCTTCTAGTCTAGCCATTATTATCTTAAGCACTGTGTGCCCCAACTACCTTACTCAGGACACACATACCAGCTATGAAACTGGAAAGAATGACAGAGCTTGCCAATTTGGACTTGCACCATGCTGTCTTAGTATGAATCACTAGGGAGTGACATCTGGCATCAGCAGGATGTGAGAATGGAAAACAAGGTCCTTTTAGTAATTTAAAGTCAAAGAAATAATTGCTGTTGTCCTTGAGCATCTCTCTAGCTCTCCTAGCAAGATGGGTTGGCACTCTTCAAATGATCAATGCGTCACTTTTCTTTTGCGCACAATTGTATTTTCTGCTGCTAATGGTTCACTGGTGCTACAATGTGTTTTATGCTGTTCTTTTTATGTTTAGATTTGGGGGGATTAAATGTGATTTTATTAGTTTTTGTTATGGTGTTGAATAGTGTATTTTATCATCTAAATCAATTTTTGTGAGCTGCTTTGTGAAGATTTTAATCTTGAAAAGTGCCACACATCCCTTAAATAAAATATTATAAAATAAATTATGGGTTGTGAATTACCCAGAGAAGCTTTGGTTACTGGGCAGTACCAAAATGTAAAAAATGAATAAATAAATTTAAAATTATAGAGCACTCATGCACCTGTGGAAGAAGAACCAAGATATTCTCAGCATTAGGAAGTTTCCTCACTGCCTGATCATTTTTTCTTGTCAGATCTGAGTTATGGAAAGTGGTCACTGTTGTGGAAGATAGCCCTGGGAGTCTCTTTTAAAGAACTTTACTGAAGTCAGTGCTTCACGGTGCTACAAATCAAGAGGCATTGTCCAGCTACATCAACTTTCCCTCCTTAGCAGATTTTCTGTTTTTCTTAATGTAACCAGGTGTGCCACTGACACTAGTAACACATGGATGAAGGTATCTCTGCTAAGTTAAGCTATGTAGTGCTTTTTGCACTTGACTAACTCATTTGTGGCAGCCTACTTTTATTTTTAAGAATACATTTTGTTATTTACAGTTATCACACAACACAGAGAGAATTCATTATATCTGTTACTGATCACTTACATTCAGCATACACAGATAATAAGGAATAGCACTCTTATGAAATGCAATGAATTCTTAACAACATACATTATATTCATATGCTGTGACACCCCCATAAAATTTCATGAATTAGGCAGTACAAGTGTATGATAAAAAACTAATCTGGAAGGACCCCTATTCACTTGCAAGGGAAATACCCATGGGAAGTGGTAGCATACACTAGGAGCACTGACAATTGGAGCCCTACCCTGGCCACAACCTTATGTATTTTGGCTTCAGTACAAAACATTCCCTCTTCAGAGAAGTATTATAAAGATGGGTGTGCCATTTTTTTTATTAGTCCCCTTCACATTTCAGATACAAAAGCTGCTTCATCAGGGACAATCTTATAAGGCTTTGACAGTGTTTGAAGGATAGCCACAACCTTTGGAAGCTAGCTTAGCCCGTTTTCAGTATTTTCATTTTCTAAGATCGACCATGTTGAAGGAGCTTTTGTCTCTGGGATAACATAAGCTTCCCTTCAGCACCTTTCAGAATATGTTCACTTTCTGCCTTTTGTTTAGTTTGGATGTCTCCCTTCTAGTTTTGGTTTTCCAAATTTAAGTCTCCAGATACTTTGAACATCTCTTTTGGGGATAGTTTGAAAAGAACCTGCATTTCTTCCGGTTAGCAAGAGCCAAATTCAAAGTTATAAGAGTAACTTGTTCCTCTGTTTTCATCTCCCACCACCACACATACTTATAGCTGTATCATGAGAAGTAGAGACTCAAATTTCACCTGCAGAAAGGTTCACAAGCTGTACATGACCTTCAGAGCTCATGAATTTCATTGTGGATGAAAACCACGAGTATAAGCTTTTCATGTCACACTATTAGTACAGTCACATGCCTTACTTCCTTCACTTCTTGGAATGTCCAAAGTACTCCTTAAGGTGTTGGTTGTTTTTTTAAAAAATGATGCTAAGTAACTTGTGAATGTTGTTAAAATGATACATGAAACAGGTAGTTAGACACAACTAAAAAAATGATGTGAGACCTTTTCACTTGATTTTCATATGCAGGAAATGAAGAAAACAATTTAAGCATCACTTGTAAAAGCAATTTAGGCTGCAATCCTATGCAAGTTTGCTTCGGAGCAAGATCCTTCGAACTCAGTGGTGCTTACTTTTGAGTGAACATGCACAGAATTAGGATATTTTGTCTCAGACGCTGGCTCAGTTCAGACAACACCTTAGTGAACACAGTGTGAAAACTCCACTCAATGGTTGAGTTTGTTTTAACTCCACCGTTGTGTGACTGTGGGCTACTGTGGGGTTGAGTAAACTTCAATGCAGTGGGTGACTGACAGTTCCTCCACCCTCTCTCCTCCCCCGGTCCTCCTGATGGTATCCCATCAGCCATTGCTGCAAAAAAACAATTCCAGCAGCTCTCCCAGAGTGGCAATCACTCCTTTCGCCACTCTTGCCAGGGAACTCTGTAGCCAGTGGGAAAAGCCAACCCAACTCAACGGAAAACTCCACGGAGCCTGCCACCCCACAACACAACAGTTGTGGAGGAACTCTCCTCTGCACAGCGTGGATATTCTGTGTAGAGTGTTTTCCCAAAAAAGCTCCACTGCTGCATGGAGTTTTCCTGCCAGACAACACATTTCTCAACAGTGGTGTAAAAACTCCACTGTGGAGTTCTAAAACCACCATTGAGAAACATGTCTGAACTGAGCTGCTGTTTACTTTGCCTTCTTTAATTTCATACATTTCCTTACCAATGTTATTTTTCAATGACAATCTCTAGCATAATTATACCTATATCTATCCTCAATTGTTTAAAAAGGCTGTTCCTACACTTCAATTAATCTTATTTATGGGGCTTACAGAGACAAACCAGAAAGCAGGGAACCCAAAGGGCTAGGAAGCAATAGTGGACAATTCCAATGCAGCTAGCATGGTATCATAACAGATTAAAGTTGCAAAATACATATGTTAAACATTTTTCCAAAGATTTCCCCAAAACTCTTTTTAAAAAGCGAAGTAATTATGGCACAACAGGGAAAATCCTTCCATGTTTGAAAACACAGAAAATAGAAGGCTAACATACCTCATCATTGTTCACAATGCAGAAGGACCAAGCACTAGAAAGTCTTTTGGTTTTGAATTGACCAACTCCTTTGCTTTTTAGTGCATATTAACTAATGACTGTAGGTAAGTGGAGTGAAGCATGCACAATGTTTATTTAATATTACACAAATTATTCAAAATAGCCCTTAAACTAAGTTTGACAGGTAGGCACACAGTAATCTATGCTTGAAAAAATTGTTCCAGTTACTCTAGTACAGTGTTAGGTTATATGCTTGTTACTTATAAAAGAAAGGTTTTTGAGTTATTGTGGTTGTAGCAATGCATTACAACAACCAAAACCATAAACACAGCAACGACAAATAGAGATAAAATGAAATTTCAAAATGTGTTGAATTTTGATATCAAAACACATCTGAATCAAAATTTGACATCAAAAGGTGCCTACTTTGATTGAAGTAAACATTAGATTTATTGAACAAAATACTTGCTATTAACATTTATGAAGAATAGGGTTGAGAGCAAATTAATTTCAGCTCTACTGAATCAGGACACCTTTTTACCTCTTATGTATAAATCTGGAACCCTGGTTCAAAACAGAACTGGAAAATGTACCCAGGATAGGCAATAAAAGGACTAGAAGTTTATAGTTTACTGAAGAAGCGAGTTAGATAAATCTAATATGTCTTTTATTAAAGTCAAGACAAAAAGGCCAGGAATGACGGAAGGTAATCAAGTTTATTAATTAATCCTGTGCCATCTTAGACAAATAGATTTATTGTGGCATAAGCCCTGGAAGACTTTTAAATACATAAACTGCAAATATATAGTAAAAAATGAATAGGAGGAATGGTTTACCTCTATGCACAATGGGGTACTTGCTGAAATTAATATTCAACATGTTCCTAACAAAATAGAAGGATTTACTGTCCCTAGAGCGTGTGAATTGACCTTTAGACACAATTAAAGAATTAATGGTGCACAGGCATCTAGGGCATATTGCATCATACACTAGATCATGGTTGAAGTAGTGTTCTCTAAGTCTCCCTTCAGGTCATTTAAAAAAATTATCTTGTTAGCAGCCAGGTCCCACTAGTTACTGACCTTCCAATGGATGTATTGAAGGCAAAGGAAAGCAGTGAATAAAAGCGCCATAGAATATCTTTTATGGGCACCTTTCTATTAACAATCATGCATTATTCTAGAAGTACAGACCATTATTACTTCCATGTAACAGGGAGAGAATTGGCACCAAGATAGTGACTACCCACATAGTAACCTCAGAGATGAATAGCAATTTGATCTCAAACTAATTTCAAGAGTCCATCCACTAAAACGTGATAGCTTTCAAGGAAGACAATGGGTTCCAAGCATGTTTGAAAAACAAAATTCGAACTACAGCTAAGGGTTGATTCTCATGATCCCATTCCAGCATGCTAACTGGTGGGCACACTGATTTCCAAATGTAGGTGCCATGCAACAGGATAACATGAGCACAACTTTGCATTTACTAACTTTGAACATGCCTCTGAGAGGTCTCAGAATTCCACACTCAAAGCTATCAAAGTCAATCATAGGCTGGATTCACAAGTAATTCTATGCCATGATGGGTTGCTAACACAATGCATCATAAACTTTGCAAACAGCCCACTATGCCCATTCTGCAGAGCATGGGTTCTCAGAGTGGGGTGTTTGGGCAGGTTAACCCATCGTGGGTGGCGACATACTAACCCATCTGCCAGAAAATAAACCATCACAGCCTAGAGTGCTGTGTGAATCTAGACATAGAGTTGGATGGACTCTAGAGATCATCTAGTCCGAACCCCTGCTCAGTGCAGGCTACAGCATCCCTGAGAGATGGATGTCTGGCCTCTAGTGAAGGAGGACCCACCACCTGGAAAACAGCTCTCACCATTAGGCAGTTCTGCCTAAGATTTTGCCGGCAATTTCCACCTGTTTTTTCTAGTCCTGCCCTTTGGGGCAACAGAGAAGAAGTCAGCTCCATGTTCTGTATGGTAACCTTTCAGATATTTGACTACTATTGTGTCTCCCCTTAATCTTCTTTTCTCCAGCACTCTTTTAATATTCCTCATAGAACTTGGTTTCCAGACCCCTCACCATCCTGGTCACTCCAATTGTCAATGTCCACCTTAAAATGTAGCACCCAGAACTGGACACAGTACTCAAAATGTAGCATGACAAATAAAGCGGAACTGTTACTTCCTGTAACTTGAACACTACATATTTCTGTTAGGGCACAATCCTATGCCCTAACAGAAAAAGTCAGAAGAAGTCCTACAATTCCCATCAGGCCCCAGCCCTGTCTAACCATGCATAGGATTGCACCCTTAGCAGTAAAAATAATGCACAATGTGCTGTGAGGTTTTACATGGCAGCTTTTGCCCACAGAATTCTGGGCTAGAACTCAGCACATAGAACAGTGGTTAAAAATGTGACAAACGTAACCAAAGTATCTTTTATTAATTCAAGATGATAATATGGTGTAAAAGTGAATAATTTAGGAAGTTTAAGGTTTAAAAGTAAAGCAAATTATAGACTGAAAGTGTGTGTGTGTGTGTGTGTGTGTGTGTGTGTGTGTGTGTAGGCTCATAACAACTTTACTCATCACCACAAAAAAAAATGGGTGGAGTGATTGGGGAGAGAAAAAGAAATGAGAACAAGGGCTAACAGCTTTAGAAGATAGAAAGACTATTGAAGAAATAGCCATGATTTCAAAATGCCATTAGGTAGAAGGTTATGCTATCTTTAGTACTACTTCAAGGAAACTGATTATGTTGAGACATGCTGTTTCTCTCTCACGCACACACACGCACACAGCTTCACTGAAAGAAAACTCAACAGAGCAGTTATATTCTCAAGATTTTTCTGCAGCTTCTATATCTGAGTGACATTAGGGGTAACACTTCACATGATGTATGAGGTTTGTTTATCACTTATTCACCAATACACATTCTATTAAAAGGAAGAAATGGCGGGGGGGGGGGGGGAGCTCAATAGATGTCTTACTGAACTGAAAATTCAACTTCAGCATCTCAACTTCTTTTTGAGATGAATGCTGCTGAGGCTACCATTTTAACCTTTAATAAGAACCAATCCACATTCAAACATTTCTTCTTTGGCAAGGGTACCCAAACAGCTATTAAACCACGGGAGGGGGGATCATGCCCTTTCAAGGGAAGGATTCAGAACAGCCCTCTGAATTCGAGGTAACTTGTTTTGCTTTTTTTAACTAAAGAATTTTACATTCTTAAAAACAACACAAGTAAAATAAATTTTAAATAAAACAAGAGGGAGTGATAAAATAGGCACTTTACACTTTGATGTAAAAGATTCAAACTTTGATTATTTATAGGATGATGGAACTAATATATTGGAATGAGGAAGGAACAGTTCCCTACCATGAATCAGAATCAATTTTCCACCCATAAGCAAATATACAGAAAGTAGAAAATGCACTCTTATTAAACTTCACCCTAAATTATGTACAGAGAAGGGTGGTTAAGCTGCATTAATGTATCTATCTACATTGGCTCAGTGGGGACTAGAACCCGGATCTCCCGACTACCAGTTGAACACCTTAACCACTACACCACACTGGCTCTTCATCCTCCTTTCAACTGATTTCCCACTAGATGGGTGCTTTTAAGTGCACATAGTGGAGTCATGGGGGTGGGGACAAAAGCTTTAGGATCCTGAGCACCCCCCTTCTCCGCCCTGTTCCCTCTCATTTGCATCCTCTCCCAAGGTTGCTACTTTCAGAGGCAGCTGCGAGGGAGGCAGTTGGATTTTCCTGACCAATGTTATTGGTATGTCTAAGGCCTCGGGGGGGGGGGGGGGAACTCTGCAATATCCTACAATCCCTGGAACATTTTCCCAGGGACCATAGGATTGCTCTCTCAAGAAACTAAAGCACAATGTATATGCAAATTAGGGGGGGAGTAATACAAGAGTATAACCCTTCTAATGCATTCTTACTTTTTTTGCTGGTGTGTGTGTGCATGTGTATGTGATATTGAATCCCTGTTTTACAGTGAATTTTCCAAATTTGTGCACATGCTGGCCACACAATTTCTCTGTGTATAACCAATAGGCTATTTTCATTCTGTGAGCAAGAGGCAAAACATTTTTTAAAAAAATGCTGACAAACTAGACGTTTGAAATCACAGAGAAGGAAAAACCATTACAAAGAGGCACCATCATCTTGACAAGGCCATTTTAATACAAGAATGTTCTGATTATTCAGATCAATTTAAACTGACAGCGGTTCTTTAGTGAGTGACTGGAATTCCACCATTTATTTTTCATAATTAGGTTCTGCACGCTCCCCCACCCCAATCCAGTTACAGCTAACTCTATCATGTAGTGGGAACATTTTTCTACTGTTGCTGGAATCCAGAAGAAGAAAGCAGTATGAGAAACAAAGGTGTACAAAGGGGAGGGGGAGGCCTCCAAGAAAGTAGGGCTCAAAGGCTGGCCCAGTTCTTTTTAAATCAATTTTCCAAAATTATTAAAAGATCCACAGCCAGTGTTCAAGCTATGCTCATGCGTATGTCCCAGGAATGGAAAAAACAAACAAACAGAGATCAACTACGGGCCCTAAGAATGGAGACATCTCTACTAAAATAACAATAAGCTACATTCTGGCTGGGAAATGCTGGATTTGCCAGCTAGGAGCCATTTGTTTATGTATTACCTTTCTTTTTTCCCCTGGGGACATTAACCCCTTCACACTTTATTGGAAATAATGTTGAGCTACACCTGTAAGAAAGGGCAAGACAAAGCTGTTATACTAATAAGCAATACTACCTGGATTGCCAAGTAGACAGGAAAATGTGTTAGAAAGAGACTAAAACAAGACCCAATTCCAGTGTCATAACAGTGGTAGGGTGGTTGCAATGAAATAAGTTCCTGCATAATCAGTTGCTTTCCACAGGAATCCACCAGATTACTTGGAAAGTTCCCATGCCAGTGCCACACATTTCCCTGGGGATGGGGATGCTGGTATAGACGCTTAACACATGATCAGCTGGATCCATGTGGGATGCCAAAGACAGGCAGCTGGGTCATCCAGCTGGGCCCCCACCTAGCTAGAACTATAGCAAATGCATCACTGCTATAATCTTTTAACAGGTCCCAAGATTCATACCTTGGCTTCAGAATACTTATCTATAGCTTGTATCCAATGCAGCTGGGTAATTCCGTGAACCTCCTCCCCACTGTAACCCCCTACATCCCCTGCAATGGTAGGCAAATAAAGAATGGGCAGTGGATTGAAATAACACTAGTGCTAAACATTAATTAAGTCCCAAGCACAGTGAGCCTGTATTCCTTGGATCCTCCAAATGTTTGTTACCGATACTCAAGACCTGTGGTGCTGTAACCATAGTTATTATTGTATGTACTTTGAAGGACAGAGAAAAAATGGAATAGACGAGTGGAGATTTTCTACCCCTGCCTGCCTCTCCCAGTTCATATGAGTACTGCCCTATAATTATTACACTAAGTGCATACTGCAAAGGACTATTAGACTTTAAAAAATAAAGATACAAAGCCCTAAAGGGTTACAGAAAATAAGGCTCCATTCCTCAAATGCTTCTTCAGAACAAGCTCCATTTATGCCAATGGACTTCAGGATCCTGGAGCACATTGAGGATTACACAGTTAATCCTCATCATCTGACTAATCATACTGGCTAATAATGCATCACTTATTCACATGAGATCCCATGACACAGTTGAAAAAAAAACAAGCCTTCAAAACTTTTCTAAGAATTAAACACATATACAGGAAACACACTCCTTTGAAGTATTGATATTTTCAACTAAGTAAAGGGTTGTTACTTAGATTGTGCTAAACATCTGGCTAGACTTTTGACAAAACTTCAATTTTAAATAAAATTTTCTAACATGGAATAATGATTAAGATTTTAACCCACTAAAAGAAAGAAAAGATTATACGTTTCCCCCAAGGAACATCATTTTGATTCTGTCCCTCTCAAAAAGTGCCAGTAAACCAAAATACAGCTGGCATAACATAATGCCCAAGAATGTGACCTGGGAACAATTCAATTTTCACCTCAGCTCAGTCTTACTTCTCAGTAGTGAGTCAGTAAATCCATTTATGGTTATATTCCTTCAGGCTGAAGGTGTAATCTCATATGTCTAAATACTACTCCAGTTTAAAAACAACAACAACCCCACTTTCCTACACGTAGAAAACTAGAAGTCAGGGAGGCCTAATTATATCTCCAACACGCTAGTTTCCTATATGCAAGAATATGTTTTCATGAAGGAGAATTCCATCATATCAACTGCAGATAACTAAACTGCAGAGTAACTGGTCCAGTCAAAATGCAAGTTTAACACCTCAGTAAGAACTAGGCGTAAGTAGCCTTAAGCAAGCCCTATCTTTCATCCTCAGGTCCACATCCACAGTGACCTACCTTACAGGGTTGATGCAAGGATTACTGAGATAATCCAAAGTGTGTGGAACATTCAGAAAGTACTAATTAAATGCTATCTATTGAGGCGTTGGAGTATGTGGAGTAGAAGCCACATGTGAATACTTGGCACAACAGTTAGACATATTCAGGGAGGAAAAGGTGACCAGTGTCTACTATAGGCTACTTTCAGGATCAGAGCCCACAATTCTCTGAATACCAGTTGTTGGAGAATGTTGGAGTAATGTTATCATGTTCTGCTTGTGGATTGGCTATTGTTGGAAACAGTAGGCTGGCTAAATAGATTCAGTAGGGCTGTTCTTATGTTCTTTTATAATATACTAAGACATCCTACATTTCCCCTTGCTTTGATAAATATCACGGTTTGGCCCCATAAAGGTGAAAAAAAATGAAAGAATAATGTGATAATAAGATATTAATCTCACCGTCACCGCTTACACAAATAATGGTAAATAAAGAGTTTCTATACATCCCCATTATTTTCTTCTTTGCCCGTCTCTTGCCAAAAATGCTAAAAGTACAGGAAATGAATGTAGTAATGTGGAAAGTGAACCTTGCTCCCTTTCTAAACCTTTTCTTTCCATCTACATTTACAAAACACAAACCAATAAGGTTACCTCACAATTGCAAAAAGCAGTATCACTTTACATGAACTTCAATTTTAAATAAAATTTTCTAATGCGGAATAGTGATTTATTTTAACCCACTAAAGAAAGAAAAGGGGAAATAAGAGACTGTTGACTGCAAACAAAACTTTTATGCAAGTTTTAATTTTCTAATGTAGATATGACCTTAGACTAGGACAGTAGAGTTAGGGCCTTACAATGTGTTTGCAAAGCGTAGTCCAGCCTTTGCCAATCTGGTGCTTTTCAGGTATGTTGGACTACAACTCCCAGCATCTCCCAATTGCTATGCTGTCTGGGGTGATTGGAGTTGTAGTCCAACACACCTGGAAAGCACCTGATTGGATGCACTAGTCTGTGAAGTTAAAACCTAACTGTCTGGTTCAATCCAAAACATCTGTTAAGTCAGGGGATCTGCAAATGGTTCTTCCAAAACTGTTTCCCCTTTAAAACAGCTGTGGGTGGGGGATCCTCCCAGAGTGCAGGACACAGAATAACGGGCTTAAGTTAGAGGAAGCCGGATTCCGGCTGGACTGTTAGAGCAGTACGACAATGGTACCAGTTACCTAAGGAGGTTGTGGGCTCTCCCACGCTAGAGGCATTCAAGAGGCAGCTGGACAACCATCTGTCAGGGATGCTTTAGGGTGGATTCCTGCATTGAGCAGGGGGGGTGGACTCGATGGCCTTGTAGGTCCCTTCTAACTCTGCTATTCTCTGATTCTATGACACTCAGGTTTTGTTTTAACTGGAGCAGCAGCACTGTGCAGGGATATTTAAACTTTTTACTGTGCTCTTTCCCCAATTTCCAATCCACTTCATAGCTGCCATTAACTCCCTAGGTGAGGCAGATACAGGCATCAGTAAAATAGCAGCATTTCCCCCTTATTGGAGCTACCAGCAGTTCCAGGGAGTGCAATTTAGACCAGAGTGAAGGGCTAAATAACCGATCTCTGGGGATGTTATTCAAATTTCATTTAAGGCCTCTTGCAGGCACGTTTAAATTAAAAATGTCAGGAGAACACATCATGGATCACCTATACCAGGTCTGTTTCCACCTTGAAAGAAAGCAATGGATTAAGCTGTGATCCAATAGGCCCTCTTGTGGGAAACCATGATGCTATTCCCCTGGGGAGCTAGCATTTCCATCAAAACTCCTACAAACTAACCAACAGGTTTTATTGGTATTTCAAGTACCAATGATGCAAACCTGGATGGCATTAAGTGCTACGTGATGGTCTTGCTGCTATTGTCCCACTCTCCCCCAATCATGTCATTTCATCACACAGAGATTTGAATGGCAGCAAGAAGGCACAGAAAAAAGAGAGCATATGGCATGCTCAGAGGAGTCTCTCTTGTCTGGGCAACTATCTCCAGCCCATACTCACATTTAAACAAGTTGTAACTAACCATTGTTGTCAAATTCACATTTGCCCAATGTTGTCTGCTCCTTTATGTTCCTGCACTGCTTTAAGATCAGTTTCCAGATATTATGCAGTGTATGTAGCTAGCAAGCACAATTATGTAAATCAGTAGATTACTTTCCACTTTGCCAGAATTGATTTCCAAGGTCTCCCCTTCCACACACCCCACCAACCCTTTTCCAAATAGATGCTTGTTTCAGTGATCAGAGAACTACTTTTAAAGCAGCCTATTTCCATAGCCACTAATTAGAAAATCTGTTCAGGCTGATGTTTATATATTACAGACAAGCAAATTCATTCTACTGCTAAAACAGCACCATCCAGGCACATGAGGGCGGTATCAGCAGGCTTGCGGAATCCCCAGGTTTTCAGATGTACAACAATGTTTTTGGGGGGCTGGGGGAGTAATCTAAGGGGAGACACCCCCCTCCTCAAAACAAAAAACACCCAGCACAATGAGGACTGAAGATGTTTAGTGGCCACAGAATGCTGACTGATAATTGGGAAGGGGGAAAGCAGAACGCCAGGGGAGGAGGGAAAGAGATGGAACTGGAATAGTGTATGGAAAAGGGCATGGTTGGCAGGCATCCTGAACAAGAGCCTTCCATTCCGCAATGTTTTGTTGTAAGTCACATTTGTGTTCCCACACGGGCAAACTAAAACAAGGCATCATCAACTCAAATATCACATCAACATGTCCCACAAACATTTTCTTTTTGGAAGACAGTTAAGATGACAAGAGCTATTTTACATAAAATGGTCAATATGTTTACCATACTTAATATATACTATATAACTCCTAAACCAGGCTCCTGGACTTTAGCCCTGTGAATCTCCTAAAGTTAAGAAAGAAATTACTTAAGACCCCTCCCCAATGTACAAGAAATTGTTTTAGCTGCTTGTGCTAGGTATAGTTAATATTAACTATAGTTAGTTTAAACAAACCCGCTTCAGAAACCATGGTTTGAAGTGGTCTTGTTGTAATGTAATCATAGTTCATATTAATCACAGGTCACCAGTCTGGACAACATGACAAACCATGGCTAATTAAAGCTGAAGCAAAAGCCTCTGAACCTGTCTCTGGACAGGAGGAGTGAAGAGTGTGCAAGTGTGTGGTTTGCAGCAATGTGTTCACAGCTCAGTAAACTATTGTTGCATTTGAATGCAGCTAATATTTGAATCAAGCTAAAATAGTTGCATTTGAATGCAGCTAAAAACTATAGTTTTTGTGAACCGCCCAGAGAGCTTCGGCTATTGGGCGGTATAAAAATGTAATAAATAAATTAATTAAATAAACCACCAAGTAAAGCAAGGATTCCCCCACCCCCACGATGTTCAGCAATCAAGGAACACAAGGATTAAGGAATACAGACTTCTGTAGCTCTGGATTCACATCTATGCAGAATTCTACAGTTACTGATGTAGAACTCAAACTACTATGATTCGAGTGTGAATATTGGTTGGTCGTACTCTGCTGGCAGACAGAACCAAGACTAGCAGGAAATTTAGCATGGGGTGGGGGAAA
The DNA here is from genome assembly GCF_023053635.1 of Elgaria multicarinata webbii. NCBI lineage: Eukaryota > Metazoa > Chordata > Lepidosauria > Squamata > Anguidae > Elgaria > Elgaria multicarinata. The sequence continues at coordinate 70,713,286 of NC_086175.1, forward strand.
GAGAGTAGGAATGTCAGGCACAACCTTTCCTTCACAAAGGAGGCCTACCTCACACTTTAAGAATCTCTGTCATAAAACTAGCCTTTGTAGAAATGTGCCAATTAAAGGAATATATATACAATGGCAATAGAGTTATTTATTTATTTTATTACATTTACATACTGCCCCACAGCCGAAGTTCCTATAGATCTACAAAATCAAGCAGTCTGGGAACAGTAATCCATATGATAGACCTATCGAGAGAAAGGTACTTCTGATCAACATTTAAGAGCAGCCAAGTCTGATTTTATAATCCAAAGTTTCATTCACACAAAGTACTGATTGTTCTGAAATAAACTCAAAGGAGTACAGCAGACACTCATAAACAGACAACAGGAAGCACAGATACATGCACTGTTTTAAGGAAGTCAGGTACCTCCATTCACTCACTGCCTTTTTTGTCTATCGCTATTTACAGCACAGGGGGTATATTTTGTCAGCAGGGGAAGGAAGACTTAAATTTCACTTCATACACTCTGCAGTCCTGATAATGCCCCTGCTTAGTATTGATTACAAATATTTTTTTGAAAAAACATAACAACACTACAAGTGTCACATTTAGGGTGAAAACCAATGCATGTTTAGACAAAATAAAAGTCCTACAACTCCCAGCCTTTCCCACCCAGAGATGCTGGCTAGGGAATGCTGGGAGTTGTAGGTTTTTTTCTGTCTAAACATGCATAGGATTGTGCCTTTAGTGTAACATGTAGTTGGGCTCTAATGTAATCTAGAGACAAGTTTGACTTTGATTTTATGCCACCAACTAAAGTAGGTTACTCATGGAAGATACTTCTGACTTATCAATAGGACCAAAGACAAGATAATCTGCAAGAGTCGCTTCAGATAATTTTTTAACTTACTTTCCCCCCCTAAGCTACAATTAACATTTCTCTACAAAATCTCACAATACAAGAAAATCATGGGACAGCCTGCAGACTAAGAAAAAAGGATTGAATTTAGGCCAGTATTGCAATACCTTAAATTTATGGTGTTGCTGAATATGGAAGAGGGTGTATGATTCTGATCGCCCAGTCTCAAACTCAGTATTAGCTGTACCCCTTCCTAGAGTTGGAAGACCTAAAGACGGTAGTGCACATGCTGGTAACTTCGAGGCTCGACTTCTGCAATGTGCTATAGTCCAGAAACTTCAACTAGTTCAAAATATGGCAATCAGGTTGGTCAGTGGTACACCTAGGGGTGAACATATTACACCAACTTTAAAATCACTTCACTGGCTGCCAATTAGGTTCCAGGATAAGTATAAAGTGCTGGTTATTACCTTTAAAACCCTACGGAGTTTGGGTCCAGGTTACCTGCGGGATCGCCTCCTGTACAATCTGCTGTGCACACTCAGGTCCTCTGGGAAGAATTTACTTCAGTCAGCCAAAACTAGGCTGAGAAGCTTTACCCAGGGGACCTTCTCTTCTGCCACTCCCAGACTGTGGAATGGCCTGCCAGGAGAGATCCACCAGCTTAATTGTCTTTCTGAATTTAAAAAAGCTATAAAGACAGATTTCTTCCAGCAGGCCTACCCAGTCAAATTTTAAAATGTCTTAAAAGATTTTAATAATATATTGGTTTTATTTTTTTAATCAGTTTTATGTATTTTATATTTTTCTATTCAATGTTGTTCCCTGCCTTGATCCAGAGGGAGAGGTGGGTAAGAAATAAATTATTATTAATAATAATAATCATGATCAAAGAGCTGGAAAATGTGCAGAAAAAGGAAGCCAACATGATCAAAGAAAAGAAGCACAAGACTAAAGCATTCGAGGGGTTTTCAGAAAGAAAGAAAGAAAGAAAGAAAGAAAGAAGAGAGAGAAACAACTGAGTGTAATAGAGCAGAAGTTCATAAAAAATATGCCTGGTGTGGAAGAGAGAATTTTATCTCCTTCTTCCATAAGACTAGAATGGGATCAGCTGATAAAATTGAATGGGAGTAGATACAGGATGAACAAAAGAATGTTTGTCCACACAACACATATCTGAATTATGGATTTACTTGTACAGTTTGTGTGGATGGTCACAGGTTTCGACACTTTTACAAGAGGATTAGACAAATTCCTGGTTTACCAATGGCTATTGGTTAAGATAGTTAAATAGAACCCCCAGGTGCAGAAGCAGCATCTTCCTAAATACTAGCTACTAGGTGTGGTCAATAGCCAAAAGAGCTACTGCCTTCATGTCCTATTTTGTGGGCTTCCTGGAAACATTTGGCCTATGGAAACCAGATACCTGACTAGATGCAACAGGGCTTTTCTTAGGTCTTATAAAACAGGGGTGACAAATCTCAACTCCGTGGGCCAAATTTGGCCTGCTTGGGTGCCTGTGTGTCTCCAGATAGCCACACCTCTTCCCCTGGGCCCTCATCCAATGATGGTTTTGTTGTTTCACAGCTTTTCCACAGTTATTTCCCCCAGGCTAAAAGGTTGAAATGCCTCTCCTAAGATTTAGTTACTGGCAGTAAGAGGTTTAAGTTAAAATATGCTGGTATATTTGGTGCTTTGGCTCCACCTCTTTTGTCTTTAGTCCTGCCCCTTTGGGCTTTATTGGAATATGACTGGGAAAGCTTCTCTGAAATTGAAATAAGCCCTTAGTCTGAAGTTTGCCATCCCTATTGTAAAGTAGGTGCCTTAAGGGACTCACAATCGCTACTGTGTAGTAAGTATTAAGCCTGCCTTCCCCAACCTGGTGGCCTCCAGATGTGTTGGAGATCTAGGCTTTTAAATGTTTGTTCTGTTTTTAGATCTTCCCCTCCTGGTGGTTTTTACCCTGGTTCTATTCTGTTTTAAAGTTGTACAGTTTTTTCATGCTGTCTTTTAGGGTATTTATTTTCTGCGAACCACCCAGAGACTTTGGCTACTGGGCGCTATAGACACATAATGTAGAAATACATACAACTGTACCCGCTGGGGATAATGGGAGTTGCAGTCCAACACATTTGAAAGGCACAAAGTTGGAGAAGGTTGCCTTAAGGTAGCTCCCACTAGGTTCAGTCATCACGATCACCCCTTTGGACAAGAGCTCTGAAATCGCTCCTGGCAAGAAACCCAATTTGAAAGAATGGGGGGAAATCCGCCCCCAGATAACACGATAAGGTAGTCGTCAGAAATTTGGATGCAAGTTTTCCTTCTCATCAAGCGATCACGAGTCTGCGCGCACCCGCAGTCAGGCGAACTTCGCACGGACCCCGCTCGTACCTTCTGTGGCGGAGTGCCGATGAGCAGCTCGAGGTAGTAGCCGCGTCCCGAGTCTCCCTGCAGGTTGTCCACCATGGCCATGAAGTTGACGGGGCCGCCGGGTTCGGAAGCTAAGGCCAAGCCCGCCGCCTCTTGCTGCGGCTGCTTCGGACTGCCGGTCCCGGCGCTGCTCGGCGCCTTCAGCAACACGGGCGCGGGCACCAGGGAGCCGTTGGGGACGATCGGCGGAGACACTTGGAGTGGGAAAGCGAAGTAAGCCCGGCAGCGCCCGACGGCGGCGGCCACGAGGAGCAGGAGATACCGCGCTGCCACCGACTTGCCCATCCCGGCGCCCGAACGCGCTGCAATTTAAAGCGAAGGGAGCTGGAGCTGGAGCTGCTGCCGCCGCCGCCGCCGCCTGCCCGCACGCTGTTTCTTGGAGCTCCCACCGAGGACGGGCCCTCGACGGTCCGGTTTCATCTCCCCTCCCCGGGATCCGCGCTGCCTCGCATGCCGCCTGCCCCGCGCCCTCGAAAGCCCGCCTGCAGAGGACTCCCTTACTCCGACGAGGAAACTTTCTCCTGGCTGCGCCGGCCGCTGAAACCCCAGAGAATCTCTCTCTCTCCACCTCCTCCTCGCCGCCGCCTCCTCCCTCTTTTGCAAACAATTGCCAAGTAACTTCCCAAGCCCCGCCAAGCGGCGGATGTGACGGGATTGGAAATTGTTCGGAGGAAAAGTCCCCAGCAGGGCGGTCAGCTCGGCACACACAGCACTCCCTGCCTGGGCTGGGCCGCGACACCTACACGTGGCCAATCAACGGGTTAAGGTGGAAAACGCGTGGGGGTGGGGAAAGGCGAAGAGAAAGGCTGAGTTCCGACGACACGCTAATCCACTGGGAGGTGGGGGTGGTAATAGGAACAGAATGCCTTAAGGAGCCTGAGTCCTGTTCAGAGTGGTGCGCCTCAGCTGTCGCTCCTTGCAACTGGTGCCTCTAAAGACAAAAGACGGACGACAGAGATTAGGAAATTGTACCAGCCCCAAGAAGACCAGCCTTATGCCCAGCGGGTAGATGGGATCCTTTCCCAGATGGCCCGTGGAGAGGTCGGAATGGACCGAGCTTTGCGCCCCCTCCAGCCCCTAGTTTCCCATTCTCCAGCTCCTTTCGATAGATGAGATTTGCATGTAGAAGGTGGGTAGGAACTGGCAAAAGGACTGAGAGCGAAGAGCCGAGAGAAACGCTGTCTCATGTTTTAAATGGATATTGTTTTTTATACTTTTGGTGGTTTTTAAATTTTGTATATCTGTTTTTAATGTTCATTGTTTTTAAGTTTTGTAAACTGCCCAGAGAGCTTCGGCTATGGGACGGTATATAAATGTAATAAATTAAATAAATAAATAAAAATAAATGGGAAACAACCGTTGATTGGCATGTCGTCCGAACTCAGCCAAAGGCTACCTTTTATTTAAGTTCCCTTTGTGTTAAAAGAATATGGACACTTCCTAGTTACACAGAATTCCTTGTCAGCTGATTGAGGTGGAGTTCTGTGTTTTCCAAAAGTCTACCTACTCCTACACAAAAAGGAATGAAACCACAAACATGCCTCTTCTTGCCATGGCTGGAGTGAAAAGAATACACGGGCAGTGGCTCCGATTATGTCCAACAAGGGTGAGGAACATGCGTGCCCCTCCAAATGTGGTTGGAATGCAATGCCCATCAGCCCTTGGCTAGCCAGCATAACCAATAGTGAGGTACGATGGGAGTTGCAGTCCAACAAAGTGTTCCCATCCCTAATGTTCAGGGAGCTAAGGCCTCTTGCTTCACTCCACTGAACTACTGAGAGTCACCAACACATATTGGTGTTGGCCTGGGAGGCAGGAGATCTGGGTTCTAGTCACCACTCAGCCATGGAAACCCACTGGGTGACTTTGGGCCAGTCACAGGCTCTCAGCCCAACCTACCTCACAGGGTTGTTGTTGTGAGGATAAAATGGAGAGGAGGAGGGTTATGTACGCTGCCTTGGGTTCCTTGGAGGAAAAAAGGTGGGATATAAATGCAATAATAAATAAATATTGGGGGATCTGGAAGAAGGGCTTCCAGATCAGAGTTTGCCGTGATGAGTCCTAGCACCTCCTTTTCTAATTTAGTCATTAAGCACTGCTTGTGTATTTGAAGCTCTTCTTTCTGGGACCAGCAAACCAATTGCAGAGTATATTGTACTTTCATATGTACTGCATTTAGTGCCAAGGAAGACGTTTTCCAGGATGCACCTTGCTGTCCAACATAGGAAGCAAGAATTACTAAAAACGGTGTCCCATGTTGATTTTGGAGATCCATCAGATGGGGGTAAAATCACGCTTCCCTACCTCGCTTCTCCGCCCCTGCTTTTGTTGCTTGATACTTCCTCTTTCAAAAGGGGAAGTAAACAACATGCACATGGCCCAGTCAGTGGGCTGTTCTGCTCGCGCTGCACACAGCAGGAGATAGCAGCAACTTCCGTTTTAAAACATATATCGGACTTTCTGGGTGGTTTTTGTGGCACAAAGAAGGCCAGAAGGGGCGGGAGACAGATGTTGTCATGAGAGGGACCTGCGAAATTTCATGAGAACCCAGCAACAAGCCTGCAATAAAACACTAATCTTGGCCACGCTTGTTCACCTGACTGGACAAGGCAGAAGGCTTTGCCATGTAAAAAACAGTGTATGAAGAAAAGGGTGGGGGGAGAGAAACACTTTGACTACACGAAATGATTGAAACTGTGTGCCTGCATATAATTTACTATTTGTTTTTTGTTGCACAAGGGTCAGGCACGATAATAGCTTCTTCTGATTTCACATTTAAATCCATCTCTGTATGCCTGCTTTTCTCATGAGTGCTAACCTCTCCAAAGAAGCAGTCCTGACAGCTTTTCACCGTTTTTATTAATCTCTACCCATTCTGTTAATTACATGGGGCAGATCAGATACAGGGGGGAAATCAGGCATTGCCATGAGAATAGTGGAGATTTTCCTTCCTTTTCTATTTATTTAGGAAATATAACATAATTTGAAGCCTAGTTGACCAGAGGCTGTCAATGACAAAGCAATTATGATGGAGTATCCGGGTTCATGAAGATTATTCATTATTATTTCCAAATTGCAATGGCCATCCTGTGTTATTTAAAGCCCCCCTCCTCTTGATATCACAAGAGGGAGGTAAGAGGTGTGAGTAGACAGAAATGTTTTCTTTGTTGCACATAGCTGGTGTACATTGGGCATTTGTTTAATGGGAAATTGAAATGGACAGAAAGTGCACAGACCTGGGACTAGACAAATGAAAAGGAAGAGATTGGGAAGTGATCCTATGCAGACTTTTGGGAGGCTAAGTTCTATTGAACTCAGTAGTACTTACTTCCAAGTAAACCATTCACAGAATTGAGCTGTAGAGGTCTCTACAACTATTCTAATGTAGCCCAGTTCTAATGTAGCACAAGTACTTATACTCAGTTATCCAATGGTACCATTTCACTAATGCAAAGCTTCTATCACCTAGAGAAACGCTGTTTTTATTGACATGGTTGGATACAACCTCAGGGCCCAAATGAAAAAACCTCAATGTCCCAGTGACATCAATAGGACTTACAAATACAAGGTTATTTCAAGAAATATAGCTGTATGATTAGCAATTAATTTTACTTACCAATCTGAGATGATGACTGGGGAGTTGATGGACCAAGACTGTAAACCCACCTGTCAAAATTGCCTGCGGACATGTCCATCTAATCTAGGGTGACCATATGAAAAGGAGTACAGGGCTCCAAATACTCTGTAGTTGTATTTGTAAGCATACAACACCTGATGAAATCCCCTCTTCATCACAACAGTTAAAGATACTGGAACCCTGTCCTCCTTTTCATATGGTCACCCTATCTAAACAGATGCCATGATCTCTACACACTTAGTTACTGACCAGAACAAAGAGAATGTAGATTTGGGTGCATCTAATTTGGGGTGGGGTGAGGTGGGGGGGCAGGATCCTCCAGCTATTTTCTCTGCAAGTGCTAATCTAACTTGTTTTGGGCATGTTTTGTAGCACTTATAAGTTGCATCCTGGAAAAACCAAAGCAAACTCCCAAGAATGCAACTAGCAGTGCTGCATTAGATGAGTGTACATTTTGGTGTGGTTTCTGACAAGTAATACAGACACCCTTTTCAAAGTTTGGAACACTGTGGGAACTATTTATAATTTAAAAAAATTTTTTTCCTCCTTTGAATGTGTTAAAGCAAGGAGCCCCAACTTTTTGGTCCAGTGGGGGCCATTTGGAATATTGAGAGAAAACTGTCAGTGCTATCACAAAGTAGTTGCAAACTGGTTCAGAGCTTCATCACACCAGTGTTATACTGTGCAAACACTGCGAATTGTGTGCAAAGGACTCTGAAGTTTTCCAGTTTATAATCTGCTTTTACTGTGAAGCACTCCCATGCAACCTGCTTTAATTGTGCTTCTTAGCCAAAAGAACTATCGTATTTTACTACCCCTTTAAGAGCTAATCTTTTGTTGTTCTCCGAGCGGCCACTGGGGGAGAATTTGATATTTTTAAACTACCGATTAAACAAATGCTTACATCTGCGTAAGTTTTAAAGATAAAGACATCAAAATTGGCACAGTAATAGATATTAAGGAGGGCTTTAAGCATACCAAATTTGAATCAGATTGGGACATCTGTTGACTTTTAAATGATTTTTTACTTTTCTCCCCCTTAAACACTTTTCCTGGTATGTAAAGGATCTTAGGAGTGCTGCCGCCCTGGGTGTGATTTAGCTAACAACAACAACAATGATAGCTTTACACTATGGGGATAATTCGAGGGAAACGGGTAAGTGAGATGAAGCTTTTAGAGAAAAGTAACATGACCAAGAAACGAAGTACAAGGCAGACATGGAGTCTGAGTTCCAAATGCCAAATCACATTGGCAAAATACCCATTTCACAGAAGGTAAACTAGTGATGCTCAGAGAAACAAACACACCCAGAAACAAACACGGCAAAATATACACCACACCCGAAGCAAGCAAACAAGCCAGCTAACACACCATACTCACAAAATCAATGATCCCAAACACAGGCAAAATGTAACTCAGCACAGGCAAAATATCCCCTCTCAATCCCTAAAATGCCCTCTAGCCTCTGAAGATGCTATCCCCTGTCCCCAGCCCTCCAGGATGCTCCCCATCACTTTCAGCCTGCCTTTTTCTTTTTTTCTGGGTGGCTGGGCATGCTTCAAAATGAAGTGTTGGACTCCACCCACCCACTTGGGGCCCAGAGCCAATCTTGGAAATAAAGATGATATCTGAGGCCAACACGCTACCTTGCAACTTGCTAGCTTGCCAGGTTGTTGTTGTTTTTAATTGATTTTTCTTTTTTGATTTTTGATTTATTTTATCTTGCCAACTACTTCTGGCTTTTGCAGTTTAACATCTGTTTGATTGCTCCCATATTTTTAGTTTTTGAACTGTGCATTTTAACAGCCTTATTGAACTCATTACACCTGGCATGTTAATTGATTTGTACTTTTGTTACTGCTGAGTTCTGCTGGTGATTTTTGCTAGACTGGGTAAATGAATTGCAACTTTCTATTGAATGCTATCATAAGAGTTTCTGGCTCCATTCAGTACAAAACCCTGCAAGGTTCTTGCCAGAAGTACATCGGAGATATTTGTTGCCTCTTCTTTTCTTTCAAAAAAGGGAGGGGGAAAACAGTTAGACAAGTCTCAGTGCTAGGGGCTGTCTATACAATGCAGCAGCCACCTCGAAGCCATCGCAGGGCTTTCCAGAGAAGCTCTGCATTTTAAAAGTCAGGGACTAATCCTGATTTTCAGGATGGAGCGAGGCAGACATGACCTTTCCACGGTGTAACCTGGCTCCATCGTTGATGTGGAGGTGTGGCTGAGTGGATGACAACCCCTGATTGGTTGCCGTCTTCCCCAGGTAGGGGGCAGGCCCAGCCGCTGGAAACCCCACACTTTCACTGTGCATCGGGATTAGCCGCTGCTGTCCCGCCACAGTAAAAGTGTGGGGGTTGCTTATCGCAGTGGCAACCTGCCACCTTGTCTAATTTCCCCTTTGTGCTGGAGGTATGATTGGGGGGCTGATCTTTAGTTCCTCAGCCATTCCCCGCCCACCCACTGACACACCTTAATATGCCCATTTCTCCCTGTCTACAAGATTCTGACATCGTCGAGGGAGTCACCATGGAAACCTCCACATTGGCTGGGAGGAACCAGGAGGAGGGCTGTGAAGATGTAAAAGTATTCCCAGAACAGAGCTCTGTCTAAGACCTTGGAGGGTGTCCCCCCACCCCTGGCTGAACAATCCTCAGTCCCCTGGGAAGCTGGCTACAGAACATAGGATTTCCTCTCTTAATTGTTATGATGTGTTGTTTATATCTGCTGTGAACCCACTTTGAATACAGGGACTTGATGTGACTTGAGAATTTGACTGTAGCAAGCAATGGACATACCTTTTCCCAAGAAAACTATCTCTTGGGTTTTCTTCATCCCGGAGACACCTAGGTAGGATCCATATGTCCAAATGGATCCATATATCCATATTATCCTTTGATAATATGAAAGGATAAACACAGTTTTCACTATAACTTGGCTTCCAGCACTGGCCGTAAACACTTAGGCGCCTTCCTTCCTAACCCTGTTTCTCCATATTGTATGCTTATCCACTGCCTATCAATGCCGACAACAAGATGCTGAAGGTAAACAGATACACAGAATATCCATGCTCTTTACACCCAGGATAGGCCCTGTTCAAAAGGACAAAGATAAACACACACACACACACACACACACACACACACACACACACACACACACACACACACTTCCCTGCTGCCTAAATGGCTGAGGACAACCTAATGTGAAAGCCAGAAAGCCACGACAGAGGCAAGACTTTCAACTCCTATGAATCACCCATGTAGAAGAGCTGGGATTGCAGTGTGAAAAGGGACAGGCATTAGAAAATAATGGGAGCCATTATTCACATTATCATAGTATTTTTGATAGTATCAGTTCTTCAGCCCCCTTGAGCATTTGACTGTGACAAGTAATGTACATAGATTTACACAAGAAAGCAGTCTCTTGGGTTTTCTGTTAAAACTTATGTTTTTGTCAGCCGTTTGAAAAGCTACTTGTGTACCTGGTATACCTTGCATTTAAATTGCTCCAGTGGTGCTTCTTAATGAACATATCCACCCACTTCAGTGAGATATTTTTGTGCAAGACATTTGAGGCACCTGGCAGGAAAAGAAATTCTTTCAACGCAAAATACTTGCTGCAAAATACTGTGCTCCATTTCCAACCAGAGATTTTGTTTAGAATTTCAAATCTCATGGATGAGTTACCTAAGCAGGAATACTTCATAATACGTTAGACTTGTAACTCTCACCTTTCCCTCTGTTTTTCTAAATGTGATTTTGGTTTGTTTGCTTGTTTTTTGGCTATATACATACAGCTTCTTGCCTGCCCATATAAAGAGATTGTTGCTTGTCATTTTTCAACCAAGTCCAGAATTGGAGAAGGGCAACAAAAATGGCCAGAGATCCGCTGGAACAACTCTACAAGGGAAGGTCATGACACTTGGATCTTTTTAGTTTGGGGGGGGGGAAGGGTGAACCAGGGGGGAGAAGTTATATAAAATCATGCAGTGTGTGGAGAAAGTGGGAAAAGAGAAGAGCTTCTACCTTCCCCACAACACTAGAATCTGGGGTCATCCCATGAAGCTGAATAGTGGGGGAGTCAGGAGAGATAAAAGGAAGAACCTCTTCACACAACACATAATTAAAGTTTGTATAGTTTGTTAGAGCAGTGGACCCGAGGGGACATTTTTGGACCTGTGGGCACATTTGGGAATTTGAGATACTGCTATGGGCACCACCACAAAATGCCTAATCAGTGGATCACCACTCTTGTGTTTATGGACCTTAGGCTGCAACTTATTCAGCAAAAAGTTTGCTTCACATCTATTGGACACTGCAACATCTCTTTAATAAGGGATTGTCTAACTCAGCTAATTGCTGGCAGTGCAGTATAGCTAATGCTTCTTTTAAACATAATTTTTGGCAATATCCAATAGCTGCTTCTCTTTGCAGGGAGATTATTACACAGAAATCCTTTGCACTGGAACAGTCTTTAACATTCAATGATGTCCATGCTCTTTTAAATTATTTACCTGCTTCATGGAAATTAAGAAATGGTCAGCATAAATGGATTCTATACACCCTTTTGGCAGCTAAAAGACTGATATTACAACACTGGAAGGATAAACACTCACCTCCTATAGATTGAGGGTCTTATAACACTTTCAATATTTGAAAGGGTGGCATATGTCATTTTCAAATGAATACTTACTTGAATATTTGGTCCATTTTTGTTGCAGCCCATGTATAATTGCTAGAAAGTTATATGCATTTCATAGAAATCCATATGTGGGCACCATGTTGGGGACCAATTCACAGGTGCCAGTGGACACTGTGTGTTATTCTGAATTAGAGGATTAGGCTATCTGTGGCTACTAGTACTGATGGTTCTATGTTACCTATAGGATCAGAAGTGGCATACGTCTGAACATGAGTTGCTGGGGAGCAATAGCAGGCAAGAGCTATCACCCTCATGTCCTGATGTGAGCTTCTCAGAGACATCTGGTTGACCACTGTCAGAAACAGAATGTTCGATTAAGTAGGCCTTTGGTCTGACTCAGGATGGCTCTTTTTATGTTCCTAAAAAGGGCTGTAAAACAAAAGTAAATTGGGAAGAATCATAATTCTTGTTGCAGCTATCCTTCCAGTCCAAGGGCATGATCCAACCAGACATAATCCCTTTTCTGCGGCTGCCCCATTGATTATTCTGAGACAGTTAAGAGCATGTTCCCCAATCAAATGGTGAGATCTTTTGCTAAGCAGCCTCCTGTATACTTTGAGGGGGAGGGGAGTTGAACTCCAAGGGAATATATACTCTGTAGATCTTTGAATTCCTGCAGAATTTACATGCAGAATGTGCAACTCCAAATCTAGTTCCTTCCAAATGCACCTAATCAATAGTTGTGGGCCAATACTAAATATAATGTAATGTTTTTTTTAAAAGGTTAATGTTGTGTTGAAGGCCATTTAATCATAATTAGCATTTATATTGCACATTTGAAATGCTCAAAACAATTCACTACATTAGGCTGGTTTGCATGTTCACCGCATGGTTAACAAGCCACAGTAGCTTCCTAACCCTGCTGTGCATGTAGGTCATATGCTGCCTGGATTTCCCTAATTATCCTTGTGGTGCAGCTTGCCATGTCAGCCAAACTGGGGTGGCATGGCTTGCTTGGCTGAAGCAGCAACCTTCCAATAACCCAACAATAGCTGATGGTTTTTTTAGGGCTGTTGTCCCTAAAGGAAGCCATGCCAGTGAGGGTAATTAGAGAAATGTGGCCAGCATGCACAGTGAGATTAGCAAACCACCATGGCTTGTTAATCACACCACAATTGTGCAAACTGAATCATAATCTCTGCAATCATTACAACAGCACTATAAGTAGCTGGTCCAGCATCAACCCCTGTAATTCTTGGGCCAGCTGCCAGGGCCCCGGCAGGGCCTACTGCTGATGCCTGCCCTGGGTGGGATCTTTCTTTAAACATTTTTTCTGGTGCTCCAATCAGTATGAAGTAGATAGAAAATGCCATTTTAATTTCCAACAATTTTCCTGATGTGGTGTTGCTCTGTGGAATTGTGCATAGTTTAAATGGCACCACATCTCTGGTGGGGGTATGGGAGCCACCATTTTAATTTCCCACAACGTCCCTGGTATAGTAGGATTCTGGGACACCATGATAAATTAAAATGGTGACTGGCTCCCAAACTGAGCTGTCCAGCACTCTCTGGAGTGCTGTCATTGTTTATTGCTTTTTTAAAAAAACATATAAATGTTGAAATCACATTATCATTGGCACCTGATGTATCACAGAGGGTGTTGCCATGTCACTGCCAGTTTGAGCTCTTCAGGATGTGGCACAGACAACCAGTACGAATACAATAACCAAGAACAGGGCCGGGCAATGCTGGTAGTAGGCCTGGGCCAGATGGGAAATGTAAGCCCCATTTCAAACTGCTCATTAAGTATTTTTAAATCAGTTCTAAATACATATGAATTAGAACCATTTATAAGAAAAGGTAATGGCAAGCACTTTTATTCAAGTTGTATATAAGACATCACTTCTTCACATTCAGAAATGCTTTACGTGCTTTTCTTTGGGCAAATTCATTAACAACAACAGAAAAATCAAGCAACTTTGCCCAGAGGGACTCGGAGCAGGTCCCCTCAAAATCGTAGGCCTATGCCAACTGGTCCAACTCTGCCCAGCCCTGACCAAGAACAATGCAAACAATTTGCAATCTCATTGAAAAGTGAAAGAGACTGGTGAGTGCCTGCCTAGAGTGTATCCTGAGTTCAGCACCAAAATCAAAACAGTTCATGAGAAACAGGTGACTTGTAATCCATTAATAGAGTCTGTTTTTTCCTCCTTTTGGATTTGTTTTTGTGTGATATGTAGATGGATGTGTGTGTGTGTGTGTGTGTGGGGAAGTGCTACAAAACTGTTCAGGACAATAGCAGCAGGGAGGGGATGCTTAACCCATTTCCCTTGGGCCATTTTTCTGATCAAAATGATCAGCAAAATGACCACCCCATTCAGATATGCAGTCTGCCAGCTTCATATCTATCTATATCAGAAAGATATAGACAAGGATGTGGACAAGGTGGATGTGGACAAGGTGCTTGGCCAAGTCCAGTCGACCACCTGTGTGCTTGACCCTTGCCCCTCGTGGCTCATTACATCAAATAAGGAGGGGATCGTCGGCTGGGTCCAGGAGATTGTAAATGCCTCCTTAAGTGAGGGTGCCGGCCTCTTTAAAAGAGGCAGTAATTAGACCACTCCTGAAGAAGCCTAATCTGGACCCGGAGGATGTTAACAACTACAGGCTGGTGGCTAATATCCCTTTCCTGGGCAAGGTGCTTGAGCGGGTGGTTGCAGGACAACTCCAGGCACTCTTGAATGAAATGGATTATCTAGATCCATTTCAATCGGGCTTCAGGCCTGGTTTTGGAACGGAAACTGCCTTGGTCGCCCTGTGGGATGACCTCTGTCGGGAGAGAGACAGGGGGAGTGCGACCCTGTTGGTTCTCCTGGACCTCTCAGCGGCCTTCGATACCATCGACCATGGTATCCTTCTGGATAGGTTGTCTGAGCTGGGAGTTGGAGGTACTGCATTGTAGTGGTTCCGCTCCTACTTGGATGGCCGATTCCAGAAGGTGGTGCTGGGGGATTATTGCTCTGTGCCGTGGCTCCTAAGCCATGGGGTTCCACAGGGCTCTATCTTATCCCCTATGCTGTTTAACATATACATGAAGCTGCTGGGGGAGGTTATCCGGAGATGTGGACTGAGGTGTCATCAATATGCGGATGATACCCAGCTCTACCTTTCCTTTTCATCAAACCCAGGTGAGGCAGTGACTGTTCTGAACCAGTGCCTGGGCACGGTAATGGACTGGATGAGGGCTAACAAACTGAGACTCAATCCAGACAAGACGGAGGTACTGTTAGCGGGTGGTTCATCTGTCCGGCGAGGTGATGTTTGCCCTGTCCTGGACGGGGTTGCACTCTCCCTAAAGGATCGGGTCCGTAGTTTGGGGGTGCTCTTGGATCCAGAACTGTCACTTGAGACACAGGTGAACTCAGTGGCAATGAGCACCTTTTATCAGCTTAGGTTGATATACCAGCTACGCCCTTATCTGGACAGAGATAGCCTAGCTACAGTTATCCATGCTCTGATAACCTCTCGTTTGGATTACTGCAATGCGTTATACGTGGGGCTGCCTTTGAAAATGGTCCGGAAGCTTCAGCTGGTACTAAACAGGGCAGCCCGTTTACTAACAGGGACTGGCCGGCGAGATCACATTATGCCATTCCTTTTCCAGCTTCATTGGCTGCCAGTCCAGGTCCTGGCCCGATTCAAAGTGCTGGTATTGACATTTAAAGCCCTAAACGGTTTGGGGCAAGGTTATTTGAAGGAACGCCTCCTCCCATATGTACTTGCCCGGACCTTAAGATCATCTACAGGAGCCCTTCTCCGTGAGCCCCTGCCAAAGAAAGTGAGGCAGGTGGCTACTAGAAGGAGGGCTTTCTCCGCTGTGGCACCCCGGTTGTGGAATGAGCTCCCCAGAGAGGTCCGCCTGGCGCCTACTGCTTTCGTCGCCAGCTGAAGACCTTTTTATTCTCTCAGTATTTTAACACTTAATTTTAACTTAAATTTAAATTTTACTGTTTTAACTCTGTATTTTAATCTTATATCAATTTTGCTGCGTGGTTTTATCCTGGTTGTGCTTTTTATACTGTATTTTGTAATTGTGCTTTTAACCTGTTGGTTATTTTATTGTGGTTTTAATTTTTGTGAACCACCCAGAGAGCTTCGGCTATTGGGCGGTATAAAAATGTAATAAATAAATAAATAAATAAAATAAATAAAGATCAAATGACTCCTAGCATCTTGTCTAGGTTCCTCCTTACATCTGCCCTCATTTGGTACCAGGTGCTCAAAGAATTTGCACTATAAGGCACATTGTTTGATAACTTTAACAAATATTTGGAGTTAACAAACATTTGTATTGTTTGTAGAATTCCCCACTGGAACTCATCTATGCTTGGGGTTTTATTGTTAATGGGTAGTATCTAATGGAGTTATTCAAAAAACACAAATAGTGTGCTAAGAGAGTTCGGCTGAATCTTTCTACTGCACAAATGCATGCACGTTAAACTTGTGCAAATGTTTGCATAACCACGCTTGTGCAAACCTAGCTTTCTCCTCTTGAGCATACTTCACATCCTAACTGGCACTAGTGCAACATCATTTGCACTAGCGGAATGACACAGCTGGATACTGCCTATTGGCATTAGGTCATTGGTGATCTGTTTAATTCACCCGTTTCTTAAGGGGACCTGATAATTGAGAAATGTTGATGCTTCCAGACAGAATCTGAAGTTATATGATCTGATATACAGAAATGGTAGAAACGGACAAACCTTTTGATTCTCTAGGCTTGGCCCTGCTAAGGTACTGAATCTCACTGGTAACTGCTAAGATTCAAGGGTGCTGCTCTCAGCTGGACCCAACTCTGCTTGATTTGTCTATCTTGGGACAAATTATCCAGTTTAGAACTCCTCCCTTAAATTGACATAATATTGTAACCAATGGACAGTATCCTATGCTGCGCGCATGAACTAGCAGGACTCACCATTGGCGCAACAGGAAGCCAGTGGTTTATGATGTATCTGGAAAGAGCAGAAATGCTCCTTTCTGGAAAGGGACAGATCAGTGGAGCTCGCAGAAGGGAACTCTACCGACCTATCTTGAACCGGAAAAGAGTGCTTCTGCTTGTTTCCAGGGTTGCTTTGGAAGCACTAGTTCCTGTTGTACTAGGGGTGAGTCCCGTGGCTGTAATGGAACTAGCAGAGACATAGCAGTATAGGACACAGACATATTCCAATGCCTTCAAAAAGGCTTTTTTGATTGCTGCTAGAACTGTGATTTGTTCTCAGAATTATGGTCATTTCATACATTGTTTAGCGCATTTGTTTAGTATAGGAAAAACATGTTCTTGCTTCCTTTGCACAGAGTCTTTGTGCCACTTTGAGAATCCCCTGCCTTTGGCTACACACTGTTGCTGCTGAGGCCATCAGGAGTGGAAGCTACAGTTGGAGACCCCTTCATCATGGCTCCCTCCAGCTCAAAGCCCCCTCCCTTCTTCTCCTGGCTGTTGCTGCTGAGGATATCTGATGGAGAGGAAGCAATTGTACCCAAGAGCTGCTGAATTTTGCAACTAAGAATTTAGTGCCTGAATTTTCTTTTTCCTCCTCCCTCATATTCCCCTTTCCTTTTGGGTCACGTCTTTTAGACTGCAAGCCTGTGGCCAGGGACTGTCTTATTACCTACCTTTGTAAGCTGCCTTGGCAGCTTATTTGGCTAAATAGTGAGAAAAAATGTGATAATAAGTTAAATGTAAGCATATAATGATTCTTCCTCCCCCTTCTTTAAAACTAATAGCCGCAGGGGAGGGGTATTCTGGATGAGGCACAGGGATGGGAAGTTAACCCTTTCCCCTGCACTGCAGCCGCAGTGAAAAAAAAACCCACCCTAAACTTGCCATTTGCCATGGCTGCCAATGACAACTCCTAGTGGTAATGCCATATTGTGGGGTGTGTGTGTGTGTGTGTGTGTGTGTGACCTTCTTCCTACATGACATGGTCCTGTTCCTGATCACGTCTCCCCATGGCACCTATCTTTAAAGCAGCAGCAAGACCCGGTCAATGAATACATGCATTTAATGCATTCTCTAGTAAAATGCTGTGTCATAGCACACTTTTCTCATTTGGGCATATGTCTGAACAGAGTTTTTCTTTTCTTTTGTTACAAATACTTTATAATTATATTGTTTTGTGTTGAAGGCATAAAGCTTGTCAGTTTGTGCTCCTTTGACCCTTCCAAAAATCGTCCAAGACATAATTCAAAATTTGCCATCTTGGTTGAATCATTAGCTCTGAGATACACTGTTGAGCATATGATGCTGTCCTAAGAAGCACAGAATGGACCACATCAACTCTCCCATGTTAATGCTCTATGGCAACCTTCCCCAACCTATTGCCCTGCAGATGTTTGGACTACAACTCCCATCATCCTCGATGACTGGCCATGCTAGCTGGTGCTGATAGGAGCTGCAGTGCATAATATCCAGAGGGTACCATGTTGGGGGAGACTGTTGTATGGTCTAGTTCAGCCTTCCTCATCCTGAAGCCCTCCAGATTTTCAGGACTGGAGCACACCTGGTTGGGGAAGGCTGGCCTTCATTTATTGACACAGGAAAAAAGAACCCAAAGCTTTAAACCAATTATCTCCATGTCCACCAGATGTCAGTATAATATAATACAATACTAAAAATGGTCTCTTGCAAACCAGAATTGGCATTAATGTGTCCTCTAAGAAATGTTCAAAAATTAAATTAAATTTAGGCACTCCCAACTTTTCATTCTAAAAGTCAAGGAAAATTACTGGCTCACATCCTTGTCATGTTATCTGATAAATCCCACTGAGCCAAGTGAAGAATTTGATCTCAAAAATTAAACCTGCAATGCTTTCTTGGCCTCTATTGTTGGATTGGCAGAGTTGCTCTGCATATTCCCCATAGTTCAGCCTTATACAGAGCTATTCACAGGTCCAGAATACATGTATTTCAATCTTTTTATTATTTCCAAACACCAGTAAATAAAAAACACTAAAAAACAAAATATAAAACATATAAAGACACACCCACAAAAATGAGATAAAACAAAATCTAACAAACAAAACACCAAATAAAATGTTCTTCCAATATTCTCCTCAGCAAAAATATATAACAATGTTGTCGTTATTATTATTATTTTTCTTTATCACTGTCAAATCCAAATCTCTAATTTCTCTCTCAACATTTCCTACACTATTGGTTGAATCCACAGATATACAAATCATTTTTTTCTTGTCCCTTCATAAAATTTACAAAAGGTTTCCATTCCGTTATAAATCTTACTGTCGATTTTTCTCTCATTATTGCCGTGAGTTTCGCCATCTCCACTAGCTCAAACATCTTCATTAGCCATTCTTCTATTGTGGGCACTATTTTGCCCTTCCATCTTTGTGCATATATCAGTCTTGCAGCTGTCGTCATATATAAGGATATAGTCCCATGATTCATCTGCTCATCCAAAAATCCCAAAAGAAAGTATTCCCGTTTCAATTGGATATTAATTTTTAGGATTTTTTGGATTACAGAATGGATTTGTATCCAGAAAGTCTTTGCTTTTTTGCAGGTCCACCATGCATGATAGAATGTCCCTTGCTGTTCTTCGCATTTCCCCTTTATACATTTTGGCCAATTTTGCTGGTGGCATATGCCACCTATACATCATTTTGTAAATTTTTTCTTTAAGACTGGTACTTAACGTAAATTTTAGCCCTCTTGTCCACATATTTTCCCATTGTGCCATTGGTATACTATGTCCCATATTCTGGCCCCATTTTATCATACATTCTTTCACTTGTTCTTCCTCCATCTCAAACCTCAATAAGAGTTTATAAATTTTAGCAATAACATGTTCGTCATTCGTACATAATGCCCTTTCAAATTCTGACTTTGTTGTTTCAAAACCAGATTTTTTAAATCAATTTTAAACCTTTCTGACATTTGCATATATTCAAACCATTGACATGGGTACCCTTCTTTTGTCAGCCCTTCTCTTGACTTTAATTTATAATCCCCTTGCCATGGTTCTAAAATATCACGGTATGTCCACCAATTGTAACTGCCTGTCCTCTCCCTTCTTTGGTAAGCTTCCTGAATTGATATCCATAATGGCGTTTTTTGACGCCATTTATATTTATTCCATATTTTCAGGATAGCACGCCGTATATAATGGTTGTTGAACTCTACATTAACTTTAACTTTCTCATACCATATATAACCATGCCACCCAAATCTCAAGTCATGTCCCTCTAAATCCAATAGTCTTTTATTTTTCAACAGTATCCAGTCTTTCATCCATACCAAGCCACATACAGCTAAGTATAATTTTAGATTTGGCAGACCTAGACCCCCCCTTTTCTTTTGCATCCTGTAATAAATTATATTTAATTCTTGGTTTTTTTTTGCTTTCCATATAAGTTTAGATAACTCCTTCTCCCATTGTTTAAATGGTAACTCCGAATTCACTATAGGTATTGTTTGAAACAAGAACAACATTCTTGGTAACACATTCATCTTAATAGTGGCAATTCTACCCAGGATTGATAATTGTATTTTATCCCATTTAATTAAATCTTTTTTGATTTCATTCCACACCTTAACATAGTTAATATAGAACAACATACAGTTATTATTTTTTAACAGTATTCCTAAGTACTTTACCTTCTTTTCAATCTTAAACCTTTTTTTTTCTATTAGTTTTGATTGGTCTTGGGAGTTCAAATTTTTTGTTAATATCTTTGTCTTCTGTTTATTAACCTTAAAGCCTGCTACTACACCAAATTATTTTAGTTTATGCATCAGAACTACTATTCCCTTTAATGTGTCTTCCAAAGTGAGTACCAGATCGTCTGTGAACGCTCTCAATTTACATGATTCTTTTTTAATCTTTATCCCTCCAATTTTTTCATCTTGTCTTATATCCCTGTTCAATATTTCCAAAACTAAGATAAGTAACAGGGGTGACAATGGGCAGCCTTGCCTTGTTCCTCTCTGTACTTTGCATGGTTTTGATAGTTCCCCATTAATAATTATTTGTGCCTTTTGTGAAGAATAAATTGATTTAATCCATTTCATGAAGTTATGTCCAAAACACATTTCTTCTAAAATTTCGAAAATAAAGTTCCAATTAACATTATCAAGTGCCTTCTCCACATCAAGAAAAATCAAGGCCGCTTGTTTCTCTGGATGTTTATCTAGGTATTCCACAATATTTAAGAAGGTTCTAATGTTGTCTTTTAACTGTCTTTATGGTAGAAAGCCACTCTGATCTTCATGAATTATCTCTTGTAGAATTTTTAAAAATCTTTCTGCCAGT
Organism: Elgaria multicarinata webbii; assembly: GCF_023053635.1. Taxonomy (NCBI): domain Eukaryota; kingdom Metazoa; phylum Chordata; class Lepidosauria; order Squamata; family Anguidae; genus Elgaria; species Elgaria multicarinata. The sequence goes on from NC_086175.1 coordinate 70,734,178, forward strand.
ATTGTTGTGAATAATTTATAATCATTGTTCAATAGTGAGATTGGTCTGTAATTTTTAGTCAAAGTAGGATCTTGTCCTTCTTTTGGTATTAATGTTATATATGCCATTTCCCAAGTATCTGGTATCTTCCCGGTATCCAGGATGGAGTTCATTACATTTTGTAGCGGTTGTAACAACTCCTTTTCAAAGTTTTTGTAATACGCGCCTGAAAAACCGCCTGGGCCCGGCGATTCTCCCAGTTTAATTTTTCTGAATGCCTCAACCATTTCTGTTACTGTTATAGATCTATTCATGATCTGTTTCTTTTCTTCTGTAATTTTGGATAATTTTTGCTTTTTAATGTATTCATCTATTTTCTCCGGTGCAACCTCGTGTCTTTTGTATAAATTCAAGTAGAAATGGTGGAAGCTTCTTTGTATGGTTGTATTATCTTTTAGTTCCAGATCTCCTTCTTGTATCTTTATTATCGTGTTCTTTTGTCTCTCTTTTCGCAATTTGTAAACCAACCACCTCCCTGGCTTATTTGCAAATTCAAAGTTCCTTTGTTTCATATAATTTAATTTTGCTTCCATCTCTCTTAACAATAACATGGATAGCTGTTGCTGTAGTATTTTAATTTGCTGGATAATGATTGCACTTCCGGGCGTGTTCTTTAATTCTTCTTCTTTTCTTTTGATTTCGTTCATAATATTTTGCGTTTGCTCTTGCCTTTCCCTCTTGAGCCTTTTATTTTGTTGTATGAAGTAGCCTCTAATGGTTGCCTTACTTGCATCCCAGACCATTCTCACATCTGTACCTTTATTTAAATTTATCTCGAAGTATTCTTTTAATTTCCTTTTCGCCTCTTCTAAAATACTCTCGTTTTGTAGTAATGCTTCATTTAATCTCCATCTTGGGGTAATTACTTTTCTTTTGTAGACCATCAATAAAGGATTATGATCTGAGAGAAATCTGGGTAGAATCTCTATTTTGTTCACTTTAGTAACAAAGTCTCTGGTTGTTAAGATCATGTCTATTCTTGACAATGATCTGTGTCTTTCTGAAAAGTAGGTAAATTCCTTTGAATTGCCATTTTTTTGTCCCGATATGTCTATCAGTCCCAAATTGTCCATCATATCAAAAAAGCTTTTGGGGAGTTTGCCCTGGTGACTTCTGATATCCTTATCTGAAGTCCTATCCATTTTTGGCACCATCACTCCATTCCAGTCACCCATCAGACACCAGCTGTCAAAGGCTATATCAGTTAGCTATTCATGAGTCTCTCATAGAATTCTGCTTTGTGTTCATTGGGAGCATAAACTCCCAATACCATAGTTGTGGTTCCATTTAAATTAATTTTAACTCCTATGTAACGTCCTTGTTCATCAGATGTTACCAATTCTGGTTTCAGGTGTAGTTTTATATACAAGACAACACCATTTTTCTTTTTCATATTTGCTGCGATAAATTCTTCTCCTAAAATCTTATTGTATAGGAATTTTATGTCATTTTTCCTGATATGAGTCTCTTGTAGACAAATAACATCCTGTTTTAATTTTCTCAGTTGATGAAAGATTCTTTGCCTCTTTTGAGGCCCATTAATTCCATTAATGTTCCAGGTTAAAAATCTGTAGTCCATCATGAGTTAATCTTAGTCCGCTTTTGTGGCACCAGTGGCACCCTCCAAGTCTTCTTCATCCAATTTTGTCATTTCCAGGTCTTTTTTAAAATTTTCCAAAAAGTCTCTTGCTTTCTGAACTGAGTTTAGTTTATATCTTTGGCTTTTAAAGGTGAAGGTAACACCTTCTGGAAAGTCCCATCACCCAGAATACATGTAGACTTTGACCGTGACGCAACTGCAAAGCATCACCTTATTATGAAACAAATTATCATGGGAGAGGGGTTGTCCAAAGACTTGCTGCAAATGTAAAACACACACACACACACACACACTGGTGTAGACAGCTCAAGCAACATAGGAAAGCATTCTCTGCCACACTGGCCATAATATTACAAATATATGGGAGGTTTTTGTATATGATGTCCCAAATATCACTTCAATAAAAATAGAGAAGGCTGGTGGGAAATACATCTTTCAGCACTGATGAGTGGTGAAAACCATTCCTCCAAATTGGTGACAGACTGTAGCTACCTCTTAATTTAAACGCTTCTGCCTTTCTTGCCTGTCTATCAATCAAAAGAGGCTTTCAAAATCTTAGATAGAGCATTAAACACTCCACTCTTTGGCCCAACCATATGGAATAAGGCCGCTATAATTGAGGGCTAAGGTTCCTAGGCCTGTCTGTCTGGGACTAGGAATTATATTTGGACTTGAAGCAATCCATGTCATTTATAGCAAGCATTCTCTCTCTCTCTCTCATGTAACTTTTATATTTTTCTAGTTGTAGAGATCTATCTATCTATCTATCTATCTATCTATCTATCTATCATAAATGGACTTAGGTATTCCTCAAGATGTGCTCATGTAATATTATTAATTTTGAAATGACAAATACAGATATTGCTCTTTCCTCCAGGATCTCAGGAGAGGTCTGCAATGTGGTTTGCATTTTTCTCAGGGTGATGGATTTGTGGCAAAGCTCATGGAGCGTCCTGTTGGGAACTTTTTCAGCCTAGACCTTCCTAACGCCCCCCCCCCCCCCATGGCTATATAATACAAGAACAGAAGGGCACATTTTGTGTCATGCTAATGCAGAAATTAATTTTTAAAATCATCAGAGCATTACAAATTATTATTATTATTATTAAAAATCTGTTCCGCATACTTTTTTTTTGCCTATGAATAATAATTTGCCATATGCTTTAATTTTTTAAATGTCTTATTGTTATCTGTTGCTCGACATAATATTAAAATGGCATAGCAAGTAACACTGGTTAAATCAAATCTAAATCATGTGCAGCACAACTTTGCAGAATAATTACTTGGAATGGCTTGCCCATGATTTTAAGTTTTGTTGAATGGGTATCTACTGAATTTTGTTATTCCCCAGAATATACAGAATAGTTTAAAAGTTTCATACTATAGGTTAAGTTACAGGAGATGTTCCTGTTGTTTGTCATTGTCTTGTAATTCCCTACTCACAGTTATTTATGGGTTCTTTACATGATTTGTTACTTTCCAGCTTCATTTCTGTTTGTAAACAACACTTTCAGCAAGTTTTTTTTAGAGCAAAGAAAATGGGGTATAGCAAAAGAAACTGCTTTTTTCACTGGTGTACTTGCACTCTTCCACTATACTACAGTGTTACATAGAGGTTATGTAGTGGAAAAGCAGGAAACACTCTTTGTATAGTGCTTGGATCTCAATTTTGTGACAAAACCAAAAGCAGATGCAGCAGATTAACAGCCTTGAGTAGAAAAACCCTATATATGCATGCCAAAATTTAGTTTTCTTTAATCTATCTACAATTCTTCAAAGCATCCCAGCTATAAATGTTGAAAACCAGAGTTTGCCAATATCAGCATCATGTTTAAAAGAAATGTTCAAATTTCATGTATGGGCAAACAATTCCAAAATTGATGGCAAACACCCTTCCCAATGGATGGCAGTCATTTCCCCTCAAAACCAGACAATAAAATTAATTTAAAGATGCAGCCAGGTTGGCTCTGCTGAAGAGAGCATTCTACAACATCGCTTAATAGAGCATTCCACATCATTGCCAGCACAACTGGAAAGTCCCTGCTTTTGCCTTCCTTACACCTGCACTGCACAGCTACAGTGAGTGGTGCAACCCAGAAAAGAACCTGATATGTTCAGAGAGCATGGGGGTATCATACAGGAAAAGGAGGTCTTTAAGGCAGCGAAATCATTGAGAGTTTAAAGGTAATATCCAGCACCTTCCATGGAGCCAGGGACAAATAGGAAACCAATATGTGGAATGGAACACAATTATTTATTAATATTTATTAGTTCCATTGATAACTTTTCCTTTAAGCAGCCCAAGTCTGCATACATGATCCTCCTCCTCTCCCCTCCATTTTAGTCTTCCCAGCAGCCTTGTGAGATTGGTTAGGATGAGAGTCAGTGACTGTCCCAAAGTTACCCAGTGACTTTCATGGGTAAGTGGGGACTAGAACCCAAAACTCCAGAGTCCTAGAACTTACTCAAACCTGGAACTCCTGAATTCGTACCACTACACAATAATACCTCTCAGTGGTGTATATCTTTTGCTTTGTGCACTTCTCCAAATTGTCTGCTCAGAAAGGTGTATAAAGATGTGTATCTAAGGTGAAATGCATACAAAAATGCATAGTTTGGGGAAAATGTGAACAAAAATACATATTTTTAGGGGAAGCATGTACAATTTAAATGCAAAATGTTTTTGTAGAAAATGGGACCGAATGGAGAAGTGAAACTGAAATGGATCAGAAATAGGCTGATCTCTCCATCCTGAGATGACATTTCCTCTCAAATCCAGATGACCATCCCACAATTTCCTGTAAATGTTAATAAGTGTGGCAAACAAAATGGAAACCATGGCCAGTCCCTGAGCATTACCTTCTGAGACCTGCTCCAGGAATGATCAGAACTACCTAAGTATGATGTATCCGTTCTCACCCATGCAAGACAGCTCAGAAGGATGACATGGTCAATGGTATTGAATATTTCTGAATGGTGCTGAATGTTGATTGTATTGAATGCCAACAGGGGATTCAGAAGAATCAGTGGAGTTGTCAACATCTGACATGCCATCCACAAGGTGACCAAGGCAGCTTCTGTTCTGAAACTTTATACTGCTAGTTTTACCCTACCCTGTGCCTGTTTGGTGCATTCTCTTCCCCTCTTATTGTTTTATTATGATTTTATTAGAATGTAAGCCTATGCAGCAGGGTCTTGCTATTCACTGTTTTACTCTGTACAGCACCATGTACATTGATGGTGCTATATAAATAAATAAATAATAATAATAATAATAATAATAGGCTATAGAAGCTGCATTGGAAGGAATACCACATTTTTAAAGGAACAAAGACCATCAGGACATTTTTGAACTAAGTAGTCACTGCAATAAAGAAAGATGAAGGAGGATTGTACATAGAAATAGAAAGTGACAGCAGCACACTCCTCAGATATGATACACTCACATTCAAAACATGTTAGAGAGAACATTCTCTATGGGCAGTTTGTGAGAAGAACCAAGGGCAATTGTTGTAAACAGAGATTACACGGCAGAGTCTAAAAAGTTACACAACAAGAGCAATCCTATGGCCCCTAGACAGCATGGTGGTGGTGGGGGATAGGATAGTTCGGATTCCTGGATCTGAGCTCACTGTCAGCACTCTGCTGTTGGACCCAGGAGTCCAAGCTCCCCACCCCCTCCTCCTCCTGCCAGTGTGGAGAGAATCATGTTGGCTGCTTCTCCAAGGTCACAAGGGTGACTTTGAAGGGAAGGTAATGGGGGTATTCCCATGGCTGGGGGTGGGACTAGGGAGACCGGCTCATGAGGAATCCTCTGGCCTACCCAGCCTCCTTCTCTCCCCCTCCCTGGTACCTCAGCTAGATGGGCAAAAAAGCCCATTATGCTGAAATACCGAGTGGGAAGCACAGCCAAGGTTTGGAGGCTTATGGCCATCCCTCTAGGATTTGGCCCTAAGCCTTTTAGTAAGTCTGTTTTTATTTGTGTTGTACCCCACCTCGATCCAGAGGGAGAGGTGGGTAACAAATAAATTATTATTATTATTATTATTATTATTATTATTATTATTATTATTATCCAGACAGCTGGGAAGAAGGCAGAGTGGGTGGTTAGATTAGAGAGAGCCACTGTGGTGTAGTGGTTAGAGTGTTGGACTAAAGCCTTAGCTAGACCTAAGGTTTATCCTGGGATCGTCCCGGGGTCATCTCTGTTCATGTAAATGACACACAGGATATCCTGGGAGCACACAGGGATGACCCCGGGACAATCCCGGGATAAGCCTTAGGTCTAGCTAAGGCCTAAGAATCAAGGGAACTGGCCATGAAGCTCACTGGGTGACATTGGATCAGTCACTGACTCTCAGCATAACCTCCTTCACAGGGTTGTTCTGAAGATAACATGGGCAGGAGGAGGACCATGTAAGCTGCCTTGGATTCCTTGCAAGAGGAAAAAGGGTAGTATATAAATGTACTACTTCTTCTTCTTCTTCTTCTACTACTACTACTACTGAATTCTTAAAACAGATTAGTGTATAGCCTATCATTTAATTGTGTTGGTATGGTTTTGGAACAATTTAAATATTGGTATTTGTTACAAGGCATTACTAGATGCAGAGGAAACCTATAGACAGCTTAACAAAACTAGGAGCTAACTAGGGGACTGGCTAGTGAGAAGTGATAACTCCAGGCGATGTGCTATGTATACCTATTTATAACTTCTGGGATAAAGCTTTCCAAAGGACAATTTTCCTTGTGGCCATGGCAAATATTGCACTTATTGTAAGAAACTGAAACAGTTTCTTTACCCTGTCAAAGAGAGGCACTGGAGAATTTCTCAGAGACTTGGTTACACCAAATATTTTTAGTTTATGCTATATAATGCATATATCATCAACATTATGTAGGTGGAAATAATCAAATACCTAGAAACTAGGACTGGAGATCACACTGGCAATATTAAATATTAAAATGCTATACATGCAGTACTAGCACAATTTTGACTATTGAATAAAATTTAGGATTTATGCCGTGGGTGGAAGTGGTGGTGGGGCTATAGAGAACTGCTTAAAGCGCACAGAGAGAACTCATTTAGAAAAAGAAGCCAGGTACACTTTAAGAGAATGATGACCTCCCCCCAACTGGGCTCAGTGAATCACTTGATCTTCCTGCACTATTCTGAGCCTCCAGCTGCTTTATGTTTGACTCAGAGAGCAGGAACCTGATTTACAGATATGTAAGCTCAGTTGTTCATTTGAGCTTTCAGGTGAACATAACATTTGATAATATGCATGTACATTCTCCTACTTATTTAATGCATGTATGTATGTCTCTCTTATTTTAAGATAATGTAGGTCTTTCCCTAGCTGTTTAGCTATGTATGGTATCTATCTTGGTGGGTGGTTTTCTAATGTTTGGACAGTGCAATGCCATTCATTTCTACTTAGAAGTAAGTCCTATTGAGTTGAGTGAGACTTACTCCCAGGTAAGTATATATATAGTATAGCAACCTTAGTTACATACACTTACCTGGTAGTAAATTCTACTTAACTCTGAATAGCTTCCAAACAGAATTTGAAATAGGTAGAATATGACCCATTTTTAGGATTGTATATGATTTATATGGACTTCTAGAAGGCCTACTTTTATGCCTGACAATAAGATACATATACGGCTTCAAGAGTATTATGATTTATGTATCTAGTGTTTAGAATAGATTTAAGTTTTCAATATTCATTTTTTCCAGTGAGAGAATAATATGTTCCTAGGATATCTAAAAAAAAGACTTCATCATGGTGGTATCACCTGATCTTTGCATAGTGCATCCTAGTTGTTGGTATTTGGGTCACCATGTTGATCCAAATACCTCTAGGATGCAGTGAAAGCATGTGGCTTTTAGTCCCACCCTCACCATGCACAGTAGCCCTATTCTCAGTTTCTGTTCTGCATAGAATGAATGTGAGGAGGGAGGGAGGAATAGGTTCACATAAACTACCCACCCGCAGAACTGTGCATCCACAAGCTTCAGACTTGACCTCCATGTGTTCAGAAGAAGGTGGCAATGGAGTTCTGTGCTTAAATAGTTGCATGTACGTATGAATGAACAGGAACTCTGGCAATGCCAGGGTCCCCAACTCTGTGAACAGACCTTATATGTGTAAATCCTATTCTCACCTTCTGCTGAAAATGTGGAAATGAGGGGTGGGGCCAATGGATGTGTTCCCCTTCCCCCTCCTCTTCCATGCATTCAGTCAATGAGTGGACAGAAATGTGAAAATGGCTAGTGTGAACCCAATGTAGTGCTATGCCATGTACCTGTGCATCATACTCTTATGCCAGATACTGTGAGGGTCAATGAAGTAATGCTAACCTGTATTATTACCCCCACTAGAAGCTCTGGGCCAGACTATGCTACCAGAGCTGTGGTATTTTATTATTGCACCTTCATTAGCCAGCATTGCAGGTGGTAGAATCTGGACTACTGTCTAGTATGTCAAACTTCTGTAATGTAATGGAATTCACATAATGGGGGGGGGGAACCCTTGTGTTTCTACATGGTTTATGAAAACGATATGCCATTGCATAAGACGGTAGTCATTAATCCCAATGCACTAGCACAAAAGGGGAAAACAGCAACAGCAATGACAACAACACCTACCCCATAATATTTTCTTCATCTTCTCACTGATGCTGACTTCTGAGGAAAATATATGAATGTACGACTGGGTGAAATTTCTCTCAGGGGTAATTCCCCTGACCTCATTCATGCTGAGTTTGACCCATTGTGCTGCAGTCTCGCATCTTGAGAGATGCAGATTGGTTAATGGAAAGGTGCCTGCCGTTCTCTGGAGAGCTATTGTGCAAGGTTTATAACAAAGCCCAAACTGCTTTGTAAGTGAGTTTTCTTTTCCGTGGTGTTGAATGCTTAAGACACAATTTTTTGCCTAGGCCTCCAGTTCGGAAGAAAAAGGGAAATATGCTGATTTTCTTTTAATTTCCCCCCTCCCAACCCATGCCTACATAGGACAGAACTTTTCCAGACAGTATTCTCTTTCAGGGTATTTATTTATTATCAAAGAAGCCAAGGTGCATTTGCTGACAGAGGCAGAAACCTTTCATTTGTTTAAATAACCGCAACCACAGCTGAATGACTGCTAAAGCAACTATCATAAGACCATGGTGGCTGGCCATGTATGCGGTGTCGCAATGAAAGAAAGGATATGTATCACCAAAAAAGAGGACACCAATCTGTATAACATTTGCATATGTGAAATGATATGCATAGGTGCAAATTCCAAAATAACCACAATAATGTAAATAGAAATTCAATATATCTCACCATCGTGGAAAAAACTGACCAGGTGGGCTGTGTGCCTGCTCCGTCTGCTGTCCAGGTGCTCCCTGTTGATGGGCCACTTCAAGACCCCTCCCTGCTTTCCCTCCTTATGATTCATGCAGAGAACTGTCCTCTGCCAGATCTCCAGAGTGGAGGATGGTCCTCTGCAAAGTAGGGCAACTGGCCACCCTACATTAAAAAAATACTGTGCTTAATACTAGATATCCATTAATATTTCACTCCAAATACCCATTCATTAATAGGATATTTCTCACTTTAAAGCATTATGTAAATATTTACATAAATCAGTGCTGATCCAAGACATTTTCTGTTGCCCGAAGCTGAGTCCAAATGCCTCTCTCGTGGAGGTTATACTTTAAGAAATCTTGTAGTACCATTCACATACCAGTTTCTGTCTTTGTATTTCCCTTCCCACATCATGCCACCTGAACCAGGATGCTCCCCCTTGCTGCATGGCAGGACCAGCTAGTAATGAGTTTTGTAAAGGTTTTCACTTTTGCTTCAACTGACAATCCAGCTTTCCAAAAGACGTAACGATGCCCACCAAATTGGATGGCTTTAAAAGGGGACTGGATAAATTCATGGAGGAGAAGGCTATCCATGGCTACTAGTCCTGATGGCTATATAGTACTTCCAGTGTCAGAGGCACTATGCCTATGTACGCCAGTTGCTGGGGAACTTGGGCAGGAGGGTGCTGTTGTGCTCATGTCATGATTGTGAGTTTTCCGTGGGCAGCTGGCTGGCCACTGTGTGAACGGTATGCTGAATTAGATGGACCCTTTGTATGATCCAGCATGGCTCTTCTTTTGCTTGTCAACTAGACCCAGCATCCCCTATGCAGGATGCACAAGTGTCAACAAAACTAGCAGCTCCATGTCTCTTTTTCCTCTTGCCCATAACATCCAGTCAGATCAAAGACATGATGGAATGTCATTGTATTGTGAATTTAACTGCCCCCACCTCACCCCAAGAAGTAGTCAATGAAGCACACCATAGGTGAGAAAATATGACATAACATGTATTTTATCTTACCAAATGCTGCAGGAAAATGAGGAGGAGATGCAGGGCTACTGCTTTTTAAGACAGCTATATATTTTCCATAACTACAGGTTCCAGGTTCCTATGAATAATGTTAAGCTCTGGGGCATATCTTGATAACAATGAGCCAAAAATCATACACAAAAGGTACATTATTGTCTTGCATGATCTGAAATATCATGTTGAGATATAAAGAGAAGGTGATCTCTTTAGTATGTTAGCAATTTAGGACTTTATGAATTGGATTCATGCCCAGAAGATAAGTATAAGTTAGTACAGATGCTGAATCTTATATTTAAAGAGGAGAAAGGAAGCAATATTTATTTAGTTCCTTTTGAAAATACTTTAAAAAAATCTTAATCACCATTCCCCATAAAGACACAAGGTGGTATAACATGTATAATGGTCATATGTGTACATACAGTCCTTCAGGAAAGACGTTTGTGGTAAGACTCAGCAAATCACAACTCACACATTACCTATGGGCCCACAATTAACACTACTGGAAAGAGGTTATTTGCTTGTTCCACAAGAACTGATCACAAGCTTAATAGTAGCAGTCATGTCCAAGAACTGAACATCCCCAGATACCCTTACAATTTTGCATAGGATCTACAAGGCATGGGACACAGTGGCTTGTAAAAACTAAGGAAGTCCGGGCACAAAAAAACAATGGAAACCCCCCTCCCCCACACAAACAATGAGCCCCAGTACTTGAGTATGTAGTTCAGTTTCCAGATGTTTTGAACTACAGTTCCCAGGTTTCCTGAACATTGGCCATGGTAGATGGGCCAATGGGAGTTGAAGTCCAAAAATCTGGAGGGCTCCTGGTGGCGAAGGCTGATGTAGACTATACATCAATAAATGACAAGACAAAAAAACAAAGAAATGCATGCATATGCTGTAAGTCATTAAAGGAAAAGACATGAGGAAGAGACAGAATCAGAAACAATATGGAAAGAATTATGGCCACAATGGAATAGTCTACCATTTTATTGTTACGTTTAAGAGGCTGAAAAAGGAGCTGTATGGGCCAAGAAGCTCCAACATCCTTCAAAAAAGAATCAAAGCCTATATTTGATGTATTAGACCATGATGTAGTAATATACGAGTGGAGACTATGTACAACATTACCTATTTTGGATGTAAATAATAGATTAAGCTATGCATCTTTGGATTTCTGATTTGAAAACTAGTGTGGTGTAATGGTTAGAGTATTGGACTGGGAGTTGGGAGATCCCAGTTCTAGTCCCCACTCGACTTTGAAGCTTACTGGGTAACTTTGAGCAAGTCATTGACTCCCAGCATAACCTACCCCACAGGGTTGTTGTGAGCATCAAGAGGACAGGAGCACCATGAGAACTACCTTGGGTCCTTTGCATGAGGAAAAAATAGGAGACACAAATGTAACAACAATCATAATTTGAGAAGCTGTTTTTGTTGTTTTATTGGTTTATTGCATTTGTCCAGTAACAGAGATGTTCACCAAGATCAATTCTGCATATATTGTAATAATTCTTGTTTCCTCTCCACCATAATTGAGAAGCCATACAAGATACATCTGTTTGAAGTGAACATTCATGACAGGACTAGCACAAAAGACTTTTTTGATATAGTAATGAACAGAGTTTATTCCCTAAATACAGCCTATATCTAGAATAAGAATCAGCAAAATATTAATTAGACAAGTATACTGATGTTCTGTACATGTCTGCCAGGAGGTTTTACATAATACCTAGTAATATATACCTAGTTGTTAAAACTCATAGCCTTTAATAATGTATTTTGAAAGGTACAGTAAAAAGCTTTCCTTAGAGACATTCTATAGCAGCCTTCGCCCACTCCAGATATTTGGGACTACAACTCTTATGATTCCTAACCATCGGCCGTGATGGCTGGGGCTGATGGGAGTTGAAGTCTAAAATATCTGGAAGGCATTAAATTGAGGAAGGCTGTTCTGTACCAAGGAGTCTTGATAATCAAACAAATGTAGCCTAAAAGCAAGGTTTAAGTACATGTTTATACTTCAAAACTAAGCCAGTTTAAGTTGGTTTAATTGTAATAACTTCTCCAAGGGAACCCTGGGAGCTGCGGTGTAGATGTTGCAGACTACAGGGCTAGGGTCAGGCTTGAATGGGCCCTCAGAATATTGCTGCTGCTGGTTTCCTCAACCCCACCACAATTGGGTCCCTACGCAGCATTGCTGCTGGTGGCCACTGCCCCTTCCAGCAGTATTCCAGCGGCCAGTCCCCTCCCCTCCTGGATGTGCTCTGCAAGTGGCAGCACTTTTAGACAGATCACACAGGGGGAAATCACATTTGCTTCCTGTGGCTTCTCTGCCCATGCACTTATTCCTCATTACTTCCTCTTTTGAGAAGTAAACAACATGCACGTGGTCCATTCAGTGGGCCGTTTTGATCGTGCACACAGCAGGAGATAACAGCAACTTTCATCTTTAAAAATAAGTCAGACTTACTGGTGTGTGTTTTTGTTGCATGAAGAAGGCTAGAAGGGGCAGGAGGCCCGTGCGAGGCAGACAACGGTGTGAGAGGGACCAATGAAAATCCATGAGTGTCCAGTAACAAGTGTGCAATAAAACACTTGTCTGATGGAGTTCTTAGAAGTTAAGGGGCCATTGCATTTTGGGAGAGATAAAATACAGTAGGCACAATGGCTACAATTCGGATCAGGACCCTGGCATGAGAGGGGAGACGGGCTTTTAAGATTGGTCCCCCCCTAAACCTATTCCAGAGTAAAAATGAACAAAAGACGTACTTGCAAGACACAGAATCAAAATCATGTCTGTTTTGGTCCTTTGCTGACTTGTACATGGTAGTTAAGACGTTTTATTCTGCCAGACTTTTGTTTTGTTTTGCTATAGATTTTTAAAAAACCCTCTTTTTTTTACTCTGGATTTTAATGCTGTCTATTTTTATGTGTGCTGAGATTTTACTGTTGTATAACACCTTGGGGGCCTGTGTTAGTGTGTGTGTGTGTGTGTTTATAGTATCCCTCTCCAGGAGATTCCTTGTGGACAGAGCAGGGCTGTGTGCTGTATGTTTTACACCACTGATTTAAGACAGACGAAGAAATGGTCAGCATAACTTTAAAAAGATATATAAACAAAGCCCAATGATTTTGGACAGATGGGTGACGGCAGTTGTATTTGTTTGAGATCATAATTTCCAGAAATAAAATGTTAGTTATTCTGTACCTCCTTGCTGTATTTATTGCTTCTGTGCTCTCTCTTGCTTTCCTGCAGGATTCAATAAATCACCTCATCTGTTTTGTCTTGACTGGTTGGCTACTATGGAGGCACTGTGTGAATCTGTGTACTTTTTCATCCTATGCGTGCTTCCATATATATTTGCTGTATGTAAAATTATACAAGGGTTTAACAATGACTAATTCTGTCTGAAGTCCAATTGGTAACACAGGCATCTGAGCTCTAGAGATAATTCTATTAGCATTAAGTGTGTGTATACCCACAAGGAATCCAGTCCAAGGGTTTACCTTTAAAAGGGCAGCTTAAAAATAGTCTAAAATAAATAAACATAAAAGTTTTTACTAGGTGAGCCATTATCCACATCCAGTCCTTGGATGCCATGCTGTAGGGTTAGAAATGCCAGAGAAGTTCTCTAATGGTTGACAGGCAGAGGAAGAAATGAAAACAAAATAATCTTAAAATATTTTCCAGCAGGCACAAGCAATTAACTTACATATCCAGAATCAGCACTCTGTAGAACAAATATGCCTGTTGAGGCCAAGGGGAACAATTCACTTTGGGCACAATCCAGTCAGAGTTAACCACTTTTAATAGCGTAATATAATGCACATTTACTCAGAGGTAAGACCCGCTATGTTCATTGAGGTTTATTCCCAGGTAAGCATGCATAGAATTGTAGCCTAATTCTTCCATGTGAAGAATGTGGTATGGAGATCTTTTTCTCCCTCTCTCATAATGCTAGAATCTGGGGTCATCCCATGAAGCTGCTTGGTGAGAGATTCAGAACAGATAAAAAGAAGTACTTCTTCACATGGCACTTAGTTAAACTATGGAATTCACTTCCACAAGATGTAATGATCGCCACCAATTTGGATGGCTTTAAAAGGGAATTAGATAAATTCAGGATAAGGCTATCAATGGCTACTGGTCCTGATGGCTATAAGCTATCTCCAATATCAGAGGCAGAATGCCTATTTACACCTGTTGTTTGGGAACATGAGCAAACAGATGCTGTTGCCCTCATGACCTGCTTGTGTGTTTCCAGTCAACAACTGGTTGGCCACTGTGTGAACAGAATGCTGGACTAGATGGACCCTGGGTTTGATCCAGCATGGCTCTTCTTATGTTCCAATTGAAATGAATGAGAAATATATCTGCAATACTGGCTGTACATGTATCCTTTAATTCAATATGTTGTTCTTGTATATTCTCATAGCTCATAGCTGGAGACATTTCCCTATGACTGTTCTCCCAGGACTCATTCTATTCAAAATGTCAGTGGGCCAAGCCCTGCTAAGTTACTCTCAGGTCTCTTTATCTACTTCACTTTAACAGATGTGTGGATGATAATCAGTTTCTTCAGGATGCTATGTGGCGTTGTGGGTGTGCATTTCCTTCTCTGAAAACCATTGTGTTCAGCATAAGTAAAACCAACCCTCAGTTTCTGGCAATGTTGCATAAAATTTTACAATATTGTCTATTTTCCCTAGGCACTCTGGACTCCGAGACAGATTCTGTAGATCCCTTGAGTACTTTGACAAGTACAGCTCTTTGAAGGAGAACCTGCAGATAACCAAATGCACACCTGAGTTGTCTGATGCAACAGAGTATATCAAAGAGTATAAGTGCATTGCTGAGTCTGATTACTTCATGTTAATGCGCTGGTCTGCTGTTCAAGAAATGTTAGAAGCTTTACACCCTCATCTGAAAAAAACCCCACTTCTGCAATGCTTAAGTTTAAGCATATTAAGGCTGCTTTGTTCATCAGTCTTTAAGCTGTACATTTGAAGTTAAGCACATAATGAAGGAGCATTAGAAGTGCTGGAGGAACTGGGGTATAAAATGACATAAAATGACTTTTAGAACTACCATCTTCTTTTCCTATGCTCATTCCTCCCTGGAATATTACAAAGCAGAAGATAAAGTAGAAAAAAACATCCACCTTGTTGCAATGAAAGAACTGAACTGTTAGATGATCTTTCCTTCATTAGGGCAGGTTTCACTATTTGAATTAATTTCCCCTTCACTAATATAATAATATTACTACTGTCAGTGGCTCATCACTCTCCCTAACAATAACCTTGGTGACCATTTTACGTGGTGAGTTTCCTTGTGAGCAGTGAGAACTAGCAACTTCTGGTGGCTTTGCAGTATCTGT
Source organism: Elgaria multicarinata webbii (assembly GCF_023053635.1). NCBI lineage: Eukaryota > Metazoa > Chordata > Lepidosauria > Squamata > Anguidae > Elgaria > Elgaria multicarinata. Next base: position 70,749,590 of record NC_086175.1, read on the forward strand.
TTATTTATGATCCTATAAGTTCAGCATAAGAAAGTAAGCAACTCTCCAGAAAGCATTAGTCTTTGAAGCTGCATCAGTTCCCCCAAAAGCAAACAGAGCTCTCCAGCCAGCACTAAGACATCTCTCCCCTTCATGGGGTGTAATTCAACTGCCAAAGCATACATTTATAGCCTTTACTCAAGCAGGTACCTGGTAGTCACCAGCCATCAAAAGGCATTAAAATGATCTTTAGCTATTACTTCTATTAAGGACTAGAGGTGATTATGTAACATCAGACAACAGCAAGAGATTCTGGTAGGCTGATACCATGTGACGTGACAGTATTTCTGCCACATTATGAAGACAAACTAAGGCTTGTGGAATGTTCACCAAATGTTCACCCACAGACTGCAGGGGGGAGTCTAATTTTTGCCGCTCCCCTTTTTTGGTAATGCTCATAGCTGTTGCTTTAGCTAGGGCGACCATATGGAAAGGAGGACAGGACTCCTGAATCTTTAACAGTTGTATAGAAAAGGGAATTTCAGCAGGTGTCATTTGTACGCATACAGGACCTGATGGAATTCCCTCTTCACCACAACAATTAAACCTAGAGTGACCCTGCTCTCTTTTGTATCTGGTCACTTCAAAAGAGGGCAGGGCTCCTGCTCAACCACAAATAAATAAATGCTTAACCACAGAAATAGCACATCCTTAAAATGAAATAAAATGGAAAGGAAAAATTTAATCACTTAAATATAACAAATATTTGTGTGGGAATTTGTAAAATTTCATTATTTCAAAACTTATTTTATAGAGAAACCTGCAACTAGATGCTGCTAACCATTGGAAAGGTGACCATTCAGCATCTTGAAACAATTGGTATGAAAAGGACTGTAAACAATTGGAAATGGGAAAATGGTCCAGAAAACTCTCTCCATTCTTAAGAAATAGCTGGAGGTTATTTATATCAGTCTGGTGCTCATTTGTCATTTTTTCATTTTGTAGGAATTTTAAAGAGTTTGAAAATGTTAGTTTGCAACTAATTTAACAACCTGGGGCATTTTTTCTGAATATTCTTGGCGATGGAAAAATGTGCACACACACCCTTTGGCAATTTTGAAATGACTTCAAAAGAGGGCCACTACAACATGGCTGCCAGGGAAGCAGCTGCCCAGCTACCATGACAACAGGATGGATAACAGAAAGGTTGGGCAATGAAACTGCAGTGTCAGCCCTGTTGCCTTGGCAATAGGGACACATTCCTCCTGCTCAATAGGCCGCTTCATGTGAATGATGTGAAAGGGGCCTCATGCCATTTCTGGGTGCAGGACTATGTTGCAAACTCCACACTGCTCGCCCTGCCACCAGATGGCCACACACTGGACAGGGACCTCACTGAGAAAGCCCATGCGTGAGCACCTAATCCAATGAAAGATTTCTGGTGTTGGGGCTCGCAACATGTCTAGCCATAGGGGTAAGGCTAGAAGCATAGCCCCAACAGCCCCCCCCCAATAATTGTGTGACATTCCCTTTATACAATTCACATGTGAAGAGGGATTTTGACTGTGGCCATGAGGTTACTCCAGGAAGGAGATGAAGCCCTTATGAATGGTGCTGAAGTAGGGTCACCATTTGAAAGAGAGGACAGGGCTCCTGTATTTTTAAAAATAGTATAGAAAAGGGAATTTCAGCAGGTGTAATTTGTATGCCTGGAGCTGGTGAAAGTCCCTCTTCATCACAACAGTTAAAGCTGCAGGAGCCTTGCCCTCTTTTGTAGAATGATCAGAATCAAAGGAGGGCAAGACTCCTGCAGCTTTAACTGTTGTGATGAAGAGGGACTTTCACCAGGTCCTGCATGCATACAAATGACACCTGGGGCTCATCTACACCAAGCAGATATTCCACTATGAAAGTGGTATGAAAGCGGTATATAAAAGGCAGGAGCCACACTACTGCTTTATACCAGTATTGAAGTGTACTGACAACTGTTGTGACCCATGACACTTACCATATACTGCTTTCATATCACTTCCATAGTGTTATATCCTGCTTAGTGTAGATGTGTCTACACTAAGCAGTTGTCAGTGCACTTCTGTACCACTATAAAGCAGTAGTGTAAATCCTGCCCTGCTGAAATTTCCTTTTCTATACACTGTTAAAGATACAGGAGCCTTGTCCTCCTTTCCATATGGTCACCCTAGCTGAAGCAACAGCTATGAGCATTACCAAAAAAGGGGAGAGGCAAAAATTAGAGGCAAACCAAAGGCCTATTTAGTATTATTTTCTCATCCAAATGTCTGTGGGAAGCACACAAATAAGACACGGGTGCAATTTCCCCCTCCCACCCATGTTCCTCAGCAAATATTATACAGTCCAATATGGTATACAGCCCTGGTGATGTGGCAGTTGTAGCACATCACCAGGGCTTAAGTACTCACTTTTTTTATCTCATGCATTTGTTCAATAAATTATATTGATGATAATTAACAAGAACAGATGAATTTGAAGCCGGTACGCTTCAGGGCACAATGGGTACATTTTGGACTTTAATCCACTACATAAATCCCATCATGTTCTTAAGTTTGACAGATAAGTTTCCATTTGTTTGTTTCACAAATTCTCTAGTTAATGCGGCTTTTCCACTACCAGCAGGGCTTTGGTCTCCTTTGGAAGGATTTCAATTACTGGAGGTGGCAGATGGAAGAGTGGGAAGCATAATTAGGCAGCATTACACCATCTTTGTCAAAGGAGGTTGGATTTATCACTTCTGGCTTCACCTTCCAAATCTGGGACATGCAGTGGCTGGCTTATTCCACAAGCCCTACCCATAGTGTTCTGATGTGTAAGGACACAACCACACCCAACCACTCTGGCGAACTCAAACACACAAGAAACATCCAACATCACAACATAGAATCATATCATAGAATTCCTACTCAGTGCAGGAATTCACCTTAAAGCATCCCTGGCAAATGGCTGTATGGCTGCATCTTAATAATTGGTTCCGTACAGACAGGAATGTCAATGGGAGTTTTATACTTGGGAGTAAAATCTATTCTTAATGAAACACTGTATGTACTTCACTTTTTACTTATTGTGTAGACTATTATTGGGTGCTTTTAGAGCTGTTCTCTCTGTTATGTCACATAAGCCTTCATGCATTGTTTCCTCCAAGTTTACATCTCCCTCCCCTGTAGGATTCAGTTTAAAGCTCTCCTGATAAAGTTCTTCACGTTGTGGCCAAACACATTCTTCTCAGTCCTTGTGAGGTGCAACCTGTCACTTGCCAGCAATCCATCTTCCAAGTAACGTAACCTGTGATCCCAGAATCTGAATCTCTCACATCGGCGCCACCTTCATAACCACTCATTCACCCAGAGTATTTTTCTTTCCCTTTCTATTCCTCTTCCAAGAACTGGAAGGATGGATGAGAAAACTATCTGGGCCCCAAAGTTCTGGACATATCAACCTTCACATGTCTACATGTGCACAATGGCATTTCCCCCCAGAGAATTTGGTTTAGCAGGAAGCAACTTTGGAAGTTATTTTCTACAGGGTCAGATGTAGATACCCATCCATCGTGGTATTGTCTACCCTGATGGAATTGACTACTTTGACACAGTCTGAAACAGTAGTCTTTCCTATCAACCGGATCTTTCTAACTGGAGATGCCAGGGATTTCTGCAGGAATTTTCTGAGCTATGATCTGTCCCCTATACCCGTGGCTTTTTATTGTCAAATGGTATAATATTGAAAGCTTCTTTGGTGGGTAGTGAGGCCCACCCAGTTTCTAGATAGAGGGATTGATCCCTCTAGAAGCTTTGGACCTCAGTTTCCATCAGCCCCAGCCAGCATGACCACAGCATCATAATGGGAGTTATAGTCTGAAACCCCTGCCTACCCCTTCTCTAGGACGTTAGCGGCTGTCTCACATCTGGTCACCTACTCTTATTATCTTGAGTTATTCCTGCATAGGACAAAGTGCTTGAGACTGCATGGCAGTGGTGATATCACTGCATACACACATTTCTGTGTTGCTGCCACCAACTACTTCTCACACAGTGGCTGGGTTCACACATCACACAAACCCATGGTGGGTGGCAAGCTACGTTGGGTATGTGGTTATGCAAACAACCTACTGTGCTCCTGTCAGGCAATCAGGCTACAAGCTACACAGAGTAGTTTATTCCACCCACTTGCCCCTCTTCCTCCTATAATCCTCCCACAAACAACATGCTAACCCATCATGGGTTGTTCAAGAAAATAACCCATCATGGGTTAGTGCGTTGTGCAAATCAAGTCAGTATTTTCTGTACAGAACTTCTTCTGCCTTGCTTCACATCTCTCCCTGGCTGCACGTCCACAGCACAGAATGGCCACCATATTGCAGCTACCCTAGCCTCCAGCAGCATAATGATGCTGTGGTTTTATTCCAGTTCAGTACAAAATAGTTTCTCACCCAACTATTATTTTCACCCCTACCAACTTATCTTTACTCCTAAACACACACACTCCTTGTCTGTCTTGTATTGACAGAGTTGCTTAGCTTGCTGATAACATTCCCTTGCCCTGTCCAGTTAAAAAACAACCCCAAAACTTCCTATATAACACAAAGGTTATTAACAGATAAAAGGTGAGCAGTTCAGGCAGTCACAGCAAAGAATGCAAAACTACTAGTCGAGGAATTAGCATTTAGTTAAATGCTACAAGGCCTGAAAGATGAAAACAAGACACTTCTTGTATGTGACTCACTAATCACTGTCTAGTGTAGTCTAGAGTATAAATTCCCTTTTGTCATGAAAATGTTTGCTCCTTTGATCCTCACAACATTTGCTAAACACTTTTCCGGGAGAAGTAAATCTTTTGGCAGACCAAACTTGCAAAATAATCACTGCAGCACTCAAATACGATGGGAGAATTTGTGATGATGAATACATTTTAAGGAGTAGGCACATGCTGCGCGTTGCTTTGCATAAGGCCAGAGAGCTCTTCCACTTTTAATTTCGTAAGGAATTAGCTAAAGAGGCTGTTTCTGTTCTTTGTGTAGACGGGGGTGAGGCAGTCAGCGCTACCAAAAGGACATAATTTCCTATGACCGACCTTCATTGCTCTGTTCATTAGCCTCCTTGCAACTGCTTGACAGCTCATTGTCAGGGATCAGCTGGGGCCATTCACCTTGAATCAAGGCATGGAGGGTGTGGAGAAGCTGGAAGAAAGGAGAGGGAAGGTGAAGGAGGTGGAAATAGAAGCTAGAAGTGCAGCAGGCATTGCTCTGTTGAGCAGGCCAAGGCAGAACGCCAGGTTCCTCCTAGTGTACATACCAGCCCTGCCCTATCCAGAAACTATTGGCTACCAATGTCAGAGCTGATGTGGGAACCCTCTTGTTACCTTCTGTTCAAGACCTCTTAGATCCTTCTCTGTCGCTGGAGGCCTAAGTGGCTGCAGCAGCTAGGAGTGGTTCGCCTGGTTCACCAGCTACAGCCCCACCTGGACAGGGATAGCTTGGCTATGGTGCTACAGGCATTAGTAACCTCAAGACTGGATTACTGCAAAGCACTCTATGTGGGGCTGCCCTTAAAGCTGTTGCAGAAGCTGGAGCTAGTGCAGAATGCAGCAGCTTGGCTGTTGTCAGGAGCTGCCCTTTCCAACATACAACTCCTTTGCTGAGGGAACTGCACTGGCTGCCTATTCGCTACTGTGCCAAGTTTAAGGTTCTTGTACTAGTGTACAAACCCCTAAACAACTTGGGACCAGAATACCTGAGAGAGCACCTTCTCCCCTACCAACCTGCCCGGTCACTGTGATCATCTGAGGGCATGCCCCTGTTGGTTGCACATGGGCCTATGGTCCGATTTGAGTCTACCAGGAGAAGAGATTTCAGAGATTTCCCTTTGGCAGGGAAACTTGAGGGCACCAAACTTGTATTCATTCTGGTGCCTCCTGAAAAAGTTGTCATTCCAAGAAGTTTTCCCTGAATGACCAGCCATAGTTTTATTTGCACTTCATTTATTTTAAAATGTATTTTAATGTGTTTTTATCCTTTTATTGTTTGTTCACCACTCCAAAATCGTTGAATGCAGAGCAATATATAAATATTGTAAACAAATACATAAATACCAGAGTTTTGAAGCTGACCACATGTTATCTGTCCTGTGACATTTCCTCTTCATGCAAGTAGCTTATTTGACATATAAGAGAGGAGCCTGATTGTATTTGCAGCAACATTTTTGATCAGGGAAGTACAGTTCGGGAAAAGGTATGGCAGCAGATCCTGCGTCACACAGGGCATTGCTCACACAAATAATTTTATTTATTTATTATTTATTTATTTATTTATTACATTTTTATACCGCCCAATAGCCGAAGCTCTCTGGGCGGTTCACAAAATTTAAAACCACAAAAAACATCCAACAGGTTAAAAACACAATTTCGAAATACAGTATAAAAAGCGCAACCAGGATAAAACCACACAGCAAAGTTGATTATAAGATTAAAATACAGAGTTAAGCTATTTGCATGAGAGGAAAAAAGAGATTACTGCACGCGCACACCCACTCACCCACACACATTCAGATTTTGAGATACTCAGCAGGCCAGCCCAAGACATTTTGCTTCCTGAGGCCAAGGAGAAGATGACACCCTCCCCATTCAATATACAGGATCTGACCAGAATGGGAGCTGAATCTTGCTTCAATAATGGCAATGGAACAACATGCCACACTGTACCTGAGGGCAGCTGGCTAGCTTAGTGGGCACAGAGCAGGATAGCTTTGGGGATTCATGCCTCTTCCAATACTTTACCTTCAGATCTCTCTTAACCTATCATCCCCAGGCCTGCATTTTTGGGCATTGCCAGGCATGTTAAGAATGTACAAAGGTTAATAAATTCTTGCAGATGGTCAAGAAGACAGCCCCCCAGTAAGCACCATTGCAGTATAATCACATTTCACTCCTCCATTCTTATTTTTTTACCTCCTCGCTTTGGAATGAGGTTTGCTTTTACTTCTGCAACGTTCAGTGTCCAGGATGATGATGTATGTATACTTTTACTTAGAATAAAGCTGCTTATTGTTTCCTTTTTTTACCTTTACCATGAGTCTTAATGGACTGTTTATTGCAACTGCTTTCTACGCATTTGTTCAGCCTTCTGCCTACACCGAAATTCCCTTTTCTCTACAACTGTTAAAGATGCAGGAGCCCTTCCTCCTTTCCATATGGTCACCCTACCATTCACCCACCCCCACCCTGGGTATTCAAAAACACAGAGTTTTAGTTGCAGGGGAGATACAATTCTTCTCCTAGCAATTGTATTTAAAGAGTATCACCCAAAAGATAGAAAGAGTATAAAGCAAATATGTCACAGTGGAAATGCTGTGACCGTGTACTATAAGAAAATGCCCCCAGTGAATTGTGCATATACAGGCAAATTTTTATATCATGCACCAATGGCTTAATTTTAAAACAACGCTTTTAAGTAAATACCATGCACCAATAGCTTAATAGAAGAGTAGTATTATGAAACTGTCCCACTTGCAGCTGTGTGGTTACTTTAAAATGTATCATCAACGTTCCCTTGCCACTGTTCTCTGCAAAGCCTGTAACGTAACATCTGGCGTGAAGCAATTCTTTTCTGTTTTTAAATCAGTAATGTCACAATAAAAGTTAAAAACACCTTCTTAAATGCTTATTTAAGAAGTTTCCTGCAATATTCAGGAATAAAGTTCCTATATATTGAAATAGGCCTTGACTAACGCCTTTGATGTGCAAAGGTCTACTATGGCACACTTGTGTGTGCAAGTTGCAATTTCTTTCTGAGAATGGCATGCACACTTCTGTTGCTTCCACCTACCACTTAGCATCAGCACCAACTCTCAATAGACTGTGAGAACTAACACTTACCCACCTTGCTGTTGCCCATGTGTCTGGTTGGGGCCTGCTGTAAAGGGGAGTCATCTGTTGTGCGGTGGATTCGACAATGAAGGCGAGAAAGGGAATACCTTGTGGTATATTGCATGATTTCTGGATATCCACCAGACAAGGGTTTCCTTTCTCCCTTGAAATCTTTGGGCTTAAGTGGCTTTGTAAGTAGGAATAACAATGACCCTTCTGCTTCCTTCTTGTTGCCCCACTTTCTTGATACTCTTCACCTATTTTCCTCCTCTCTTCCCATTGCTATTTGCCTGCCACATTACACTACTTATTCTGCCTGCCTATTCCTCTTTTCCCTTCCTCCTGCCATGTGACCCTTTCTCTGCTCCTCTCACCCCCCACATTCTTTCCCCTTATTTCCTGCACCCTTTCAGAGAGTGGTGCTCATGTGGAACCTATAACTCTTGAGAGGAGGCTCAATAAGAAGAGGTTGGCCCAAGTCTTATGCTGGCCACCACAGATTTTGTACAATTTGCATCAATCAGGCACAGCAGCAATGCTTCAGAGTGGCTTCCCCCAATCTGGTGCCCATCAGATGATTTGGATCACCACTCCCATCTCCCCCAGCTATTTGGTTGGGGGACACCAGGTTGGGGAATATTGCTTTAGAGTGAGCGTTTCCATCTAGATACCTGAGAAAGCTGAAATGATGAGGAAAAGCAAGGCATTGCCCACAGAAATAACACACCTGTTTCCTTTTATACATCAACTTGCATGTGGAATGGGATACTGTCATAAGATTCTGGGTGCTTCAATCACTAAAAACAGCTGCAGCAGAACCACATTCTCCAAGAGAGATAGCAAAACATCTGCAGAATCACATGGGCCTTTTCCTACATCCCATTGCTGAGATCAAAATTCCTCCCAAGACCCTAGCACCATTATATCCTCACTCCCATGTATAATATTTCCATCTTTTAGCTCAGCCCCTTTGAAGTGGCCACTTGACTTCTACATCTTTAGGAGTTTCGACCAGCCAACTCTCAGACGGTGGCTCCATGTCAAAACTAGGATGGCCATCCTCTGTTTGAAGGGCCATCTTGTCCAAGCCCAGTTTAAACCCAAAGCACCATAAGAAGGGAGTGCAGGGGCCTTGAAGTGGCCCATCAACACTTTGCACCCGGATAGCAGCCTGCACAGGAAGGTGTGCAGGTGCCCACCTGGTCACAAGCTTCATCATGAGGGAGAAATGTACAGCACTTCTATTTGAATTACAATAATTATTTTTAATTTTCCATGGTTTCATATAAATGAGCACATGCACATTTCATGCAAAACGGTGTCCTCTTTTTTGGTTGTGCATAAGTGTCTCCCCTATGCCAAAAGTCCTCCTAGATTTGTCTGTGCACCTTACCCCAACCCATGACCCAGAAAAATGTCCTGTCCAGCCACCAGAATGATCTTGTTTTCTTGTCTGCAACATCTGTATGGTATCAAACTGCTGGTCAATCTCTGCAATACAGATGGAATGGGGAACTGTGCTCCTTGGTCTAATAAAAATGTTGTGTGTGGGGTGGGCGGGGGGTTGAATGCAGCAGAAGGAGTGCTGGACCTAGTCCTCTATAACTATGATGACCCAGACTAATATAGAAGATGCCGATGATGTTTTTTTTTTAAATGATCTGGCACTGACCCCCTTTTTAGGCTGAGCTCTATCTCTAATCTAAAATATCCCTTTCCTTAAGATCAAGACAAGGAATAAAACCACAGTGAACAAAAGAAAATCCCCAAGAAGCAGCAATCTTCTGACCAAGCCAAGACACATCATCTGTCTGGATGGAGTCGAGTGTTAATTTTTATTTCGGCTAATCAGTCTGACCTTGAATGATGTGCAATTCAGAATCAAAAAACACAATCCAAAACTATATTTGAAAGACTGCTAAGAAAGGTATATTACTCTGAACAAGACTAAAAAAAAAGAGAGGAAGAAGTAGATGCGGCAAATTATCTTATTTAAGCACAGTGCAATTACCATATAGACTGTGCCATTCTCTTCTCATTAACAGTCAGCAATTAAGATTATACTCATATTCAGCTCCAGCTCACAAATTCTTTCATTTTGCCATCCAGCATAAATGTAAACTTCTGCTCTCCCAATCAGTGTGTTGAATCACTGGGATATTGACTAAGTATATAATTCTTAGCTTAGACACTGAACATCTGTTGCCATTTCTGTCTGACAATCTGTAATTACAGCAGGGGGAGCTGGACAATCGGAGATTAAAGGGATGCTGCTTAATCTTCCAACACATGCTTCCACTTAAAAATAAAACAACACACAAGAGAAATCTCATTGAGACACATTGTATGCCTGACCCCTTCTGTTCATTAGTTAGAGATCAGTAAAATATCCATAGGGCTCATGTTGGAGTCTGAAAGACTACTGTCAACTTGCAACTTTCGAAATCTCACCAGGCCAAAGGGTTCTTTCCCCTATCATTTAAGTTGTCCTTTTCCTTCCTGCTCTAATGCGTGCCTTTTAGTCAATGTTTCAGAGCATCAAATGTGCACTCCTTCTCTAGGCAAACAAGGCAATGGGTAGTTTAATAGGAAAACAGGCAATTCTGGCTCTGGAAACATGAGATAGGCGTCAAGTGGAGTAAGGAAACATTTAGGAAAAGATCACAAGGATCAATATTATTTGCCAATAAGACCTCAGGTTACTCTTAGGGCTAAGATCCAAAAATGTGAGGGCTGCCCAAGTAATAATAAACTGCTGTCTGAATTTCTAGGGCAATTATAGGGTTCAAAACTAGATCTGTGTGCAAAAGACCTCTCAAAATTCTCCACCCTATTAGTGGGCAGAGAAATTGGGAGGGCCATTTCACAGAATTTCTCCAGGGGGAGAAGAAATTCCGCAATTGTTTCTCACAGGTAGGGCTTGCCATTGGCAGGGGCTGTAACACAATCCATTTCTTTTTTCCTAAAGGGTGTGTTCTGCCACTGCAAGTTGCAACAATAGAAACTATAATGGCAGCCTGGTCCTGCATTTTGCACCCTCCAAAATGCCCTATACTAACCTAGCATTGTTCCGGGACATTGTGGGGTGGAAAAAGTGAAGGTAGCCCCTTCTCCCTCCCCACCCCTGTGGAGAAAGTTGGGAGAAAATGCTGCAAAATGACTGCATTTCTATGGGCAGGGCTAAGAAAAGAAAAACATTGGAATACTTCTGAGAAATGATCTGATTTGCATGACATGACAACCCACGGTGGGTTGTCACTTTTGTTTCTTTCAGGGAAACTTTTTGTGACATCCAAATCCAGAGTGGTTTGCTCAGGGTGGTTTGTTAATCACACACAACTCACCCTGAGAATCCATGGCTTGTTGTTGGGTTGTTCAGGGTGACTTTTTTCAGAGTGACTTGTTGTGATCTGCTAACCTGGCAGAGTTGGTTTCACTTGGCTTGTCAGAAAGGGCTATAGCACCTCCTGGCAAGAATGGTGAAAAACCTGGTCACTCCTCATGATCTTGCTAGCGATGCCTTCATTCTCCCTTCTCCCTCACCATTTGCACCCCCCATGCATCAATCAGAAATGACACTTGTCAATTTACTTCTCCACTTCGTTGCCTCCCTAGAGCTTGTGCAAATTCACAGTAACTACTGCAGTGCTGCGAATTTGTGTAAATCTCCTTGAAAGTTAAAAAAAAAAAGAGAGTTAAATTTGCACAAATCTTCCTGAAGGTGAAAAAAATAAAATAAAGTTCAATTTGCACACATTGCTCTGGAGATGAAACACACACACACATTAAATACGCACAAATCACCCTGAAGGCAAAAAAAAATTCTACAAAAATCCCTCTACTCTTGCACTCATTAGTAGAGTAAATGCACTCATTGGTTTGTTGTTTATTCTTTCAGTCACTTCCGACTCTTCGTGACTTCATGGACCAGCCCATGCCAGAGCTTTCTGTTGGCCGTTACCACCCCTAGCTCCCCCAAGGTCAAGTCTGTCACCTCCAGAATATCATCCATCCATCTTGCCCTTGGTCGGCCCCTCTTCCTTTTGCCTTCCACTTTCCCTAGCATCAGCCTCTTTTCCAGGGTATCCTGTCTTCTCATTATGTGGCCAAAGTACTTCAGTTTTGCCTTTAATACCATTCCCTCAAGTGAGCAGTCTGGCTTTATTTCCTGGAGTATGGACTGGTTTGATCTTCTTGCAGTCCAAGGCACTCTCAGAATTTTCCTCCAACACCACAGTTCAAAAGCATCTATCTTCCTTCGCTCAGCTTTCCTTATGGTCCAGCTCTTGCAGCCATAGGTTACTACGGGGAATACCATTGCTTTAATTATGCGGACCCTTGTTGTCAGTGTGGTGTCTCTGCTCTTAACTATTTTATCAAGATTTGTCATTACTCTCCTCCCAAGAAGTAAACGTCTTCTGATTTCCTGGCTGCAGTCAGCATCTGCAGTAACCTTTGCGCCCAGAAATACAAAGTCTGTCACTGCCTCCACGTTTTCTCCCTCTATTTGCCAGTTATCAATCAAGCTGGTTGCCATAATCTTGGTTTTTTTGAGGTTTAACTGCAACCCAGCTTTTGCACTTTCTTCTTTCACCTTTGTCATAAGGCTCCTCAGCTCCTCCTCGCTTTCAGCCATCAATATGGTGTCATCTGCATATCTGAGATTGTTAATGTTTCTTCCTGCGATTTTAACTCCAGCCTTGGATTCGTCAAGCCCAGCACGTCGCATGATGTGTTCTGCATACAAGTTGAATAGGTAAGGTGAGAGTATACAACCCAGCCGTACTCCTTTCCCAATCTTAAACCAGTCCGTTGTTCCATGGTCTGTTCTTACCATTGCTACTTGTTCGTTATACAGATTCCTCAGGAGGCAGACAAGTTGACTTGGTATCCCCATACCACCAAGAACGTGCCACAGTTTGTTATGATCCACACAGTCAAAGGCTTTAGAATCAGATTAGGTTGCTGAGGCTGTGCTGCAAAGGCCCATAAGATACATGCTGGGAGCGAGCAGGAGGACTAAGGGGCTAAGTTCTAGTTGTCATTTTTCATGGTTCATCACCTTCTCCAGAGACATTTAAACATTAGATTTCGGAGAAGTGGCTGTGGATTCATCCTGTGTCTAATGCAGATGCTTATAATACTACTTTCTCTGAAAGCTCTGTAGCATGTGTGACAGGGGCAGCATAGTGTCCAGCTCCAGGGAAGAGTTGGGGCTAGTGTGGTGTCAAAATCTGTCCCCTAATTTCCTGAAAGTTTTCTTCCCTCATGAAAGCAGCTCCATTTTTTTCTGTCTTATTCTCAGGGCATCTTATATTTATTTGGAATTTTTTTGGGGAGGTGTTTTTGAACTTATCTAATCACAGCAAGGCAACTTAGGGTGCTGTGTGTGTGTTTTCTTTCTGTTGCTCTGCAACCTCCCAGGCTGCCTGCACTTCCTGATCTGAAAAAGCCCTTTGGGAGGAATTACCTCAAGATGTCTTCCCCTGGGCTTTAATTGAAGTATGGGTAGGTGAGAAGACTACAGGCTGCCAGAGATATGGTTGTACAACTAAGACAGGGAAGTCATGCCACCTTCCTTGGCCACCTCATAAGTAAGGAAGCACAAGAACCCCCAAACTTATTCGGGGTTTCATTCAATTAATCTAGGTGGTATCTATCCAGGCAGTTGACCTGTCTGGGAAGTGGGGATGCTTCAGAATTGGGTGAAATTTTCCACCAGAGAGCTAGACTAAATAATTTAAAGGTTTACTGCCTATGATGGCATGGCATGGCAACCAGGTGGGCATTTGTATGGTGTAGTGGTTAGCGTGTTGGACTGGGAGTCAGGAGATCTGGGTTCTAGTCCCCACTCAGCCATGAAGCCCACTGGGTGACTTTGGGCCAGTCACAGCCTCTCAGCCCAACCTGCCTCACAGGGTTGTTGTTGTGAGGATAGAATGGAGAGGAGGAGGATTATGTATGCCACCTTGGGTTCCTTGGAAGAAAAAAAGGCAGGATAATAATAATAATAATAATAATAATAATAATAATAATAATAATATAAAGTTTCTATAGTTATGTGGGAGGAAGACCCTTTAATTTAATCAATGGAGGAAGCATGGACAGAGCAAAATGGATCAGGATAATGTCAAAGAACTGCACAATACCACATGTCCAGAGTCAGCACATCTGTGCTCCCTTGTAGCATATCTTCGACCCACAACAGTTGGGAAATGACAATATCCAGCAATCCTGGCATCAGCAATGCTCCGACAGGGCCTAATGATGAAGGTGAAGCAGCAGCACTTCTCATCATCTGATAGGTAAATGTTGGTGGGAAAGGAGGCTGTACTAATTACTGAACTTCAGTGATGTTTGGGCTTGAATCATAATTAGACCAGATGTTTGGAACTGGGAAAATCTGTACTCTGAATTCTGAATTTCAGGTATTATGAACAGCTGTGATTACACGGGTGAGATACAGACTGAGACGCAAAATCCAAATGCAATTTCTAGAACACCTTTATTTAGACAGAATGCAATTCAGTTCAATCCTGTCACACTTTCTACATCCATACAGATAGTTACCCATATGGAAGCAATGGAGCCCAGCGGCCAGCTAGGTGATATATTCTGAAGTAGGAGATGTGTGGTGAGCAGCTGTTTCTTTCGGTGTTCCAGTCTTCCCTGGAGTTCTACTGATTTGGGGGTATCTTTAATACTCCTCCCAAGTCTTTGCATGATGGGGAACAACTCATCTTGTGACTACATGTCCCAGGCCGCAGCTAGACCTAAGGTTTATCCTGGGATCATCCAGGATTCGCCCCTGCCTGAGCACTGGATCCCCTGTGTGTCACCTAGATGAACAGGTTTGACCCCTGGACTATCCAGGGATAAACCTTAGGTCTAGCTATGGCCCTAGTTATACATTAACTGGACTAATGCTAAAGGACATCACCTTTCCTTCAGAGGTCTTGTCCACCAGTTTACCTGCTGCAGTCATATGACCATTGCCTCAGGTTCCTGGCTTACTTTAGAAGTCTCTTTGTTCACTGTTTCCTTCTTCCTTCTTCATGTTCCCCAGTCAGCTTTGCACATACCCACATCTGTTTTTCCAAATCCTTCAGTCTTTTCCTTCTCTTAACTTTCTTCTATTCAAACCCCAGAAACCCATTCAGGTTTGTCACTAATAATAAGAGAAGGCTGTATCATAGCCCATCCTGAATACTCACAATTTTTAACCCCCCACAAAAAAACCAGAGCTATCAAAGAACACTTCATTAACCATCTGATTTTGAATGTATTAATTGATTACATTTAATAAATCAAATAAAATAATAAAAACAATTAATAATCATTTATTTAATAAATAATTATTGATTATTTAATAAATTAATACTGTGATAAATCAAATCAAATAATAAAAACCTTAACACAGTTGCCAATGAGATATATTGAAGGAGATGTTAGAAGAGAAGGCCATCTTAAATATTTTCTAGGTATTCCTTGTTGCAATGATGCACCAGAAGTAAAATACCTTAAAAAACAATCAAGTATAACTGTAACTCATGGCTCTATTGATTGACATTTGCCCATAACGATTAATCAACTATACATTTAGTTGACTGAACCACTGACTAAACTGCTAAAAATAATATAATTGATACCTAGTAGCATGTTGATTTGATCTTTTATAGCACTCCGCGTTCTTGGGAGGCTGTCATGTTGACATTCACTTTGGATTACACTTGAGGCACAGTTCTCAGATTGTACCGCTCCATCTACAGGGAGGAGCCATTCAAAGTATATGCTAGTCTGATGGCTCTTAATGGAAAAAATGGACTTGTCCTTTGAGCAGATGTATGTTCCTGTTCTGATAGAAGGCTATTTTCTCCCTCTCTCTCTACAAAATGGGTTTTCTGACATTTCTTTGACCTCTCAGAAGAAGAATCAGGTGCACTAGTTACCAAGCAACAGAGTCAGGCAACACACTTTCAAAGGGCTTTAATTGCATGAAAACTGCATCCACATTTACAAAAGCTTCACATATTAGGGACTTTTTTTTCCTGTTGCAAGAATTCATTTCCCTTTCATTACCAGTACACTGTTAAGCTATAATAACGATCACTAGGGGGAGGAGAAGGAAAATTGATGGGTATGCTCACCGTAGTCCTGCTTGTACACAGTGGACTCTTGCCACCATGTAGAATCCAGATATCTCCTCTTTATCTAGGATATATTTTAGGTAATTTTTTTAAAAAGAAGGAGGATACTATTCCTTTCTATAATACTAAAACCTGTGAGAATGGGCAAACGTGCTTTCAAAGGCCTAAGCATGAGAGTAAAGGATGGGTTTAAATGGCTGTTTATTCTGGCAAAGTATTCTCTATGGCAGGGGTCCCAAATCTTTTTGGGTCGATGGTCACATTTGGAATTTTGAATGAGTGCAATGAGGTGTCTTTGGTATCATGGTGGCCTGCCCATTCATAAAATGGCTGCCCTGATGGGCATGGCCAGCCACAAAACATTCATTTCCCAGAAGGAAAACTATTGAGAAAGACTTTTCTTTTTCTTGAAAAAGAAAAGTAACTTGCCCAAGAGTCTAAGTACAAACAAAGGTGGAGAATGAGCTCTAAGCCGGTGTGATATAGTGGCTAAAGTGTTGGACTGGGAGCTGGGAGATCTGGGTTCTAGTCCCCACTCGACCATGGAAACTCATTGGGTGACTTTGGGCCAGTCACAGCCTCTCAGCCCATCCTACCTCACAGGGTTGTTGTTGTGAGCATAAAAATGGAGAGGAGGAGGAGGAGGATTATGTATGCTGCCTTGGGTTCCTTGGAGGAAGAAAGATGGGATATAAAGGAAATAAATAAATAAAATAATAAATAAAACACAAAAACACCATTCTCAAACCAAATAAAGATGAGGCCAGCATTTCACTTTCCAGGATTCCTTCCATTCAGCCTTCCATTCGTGTTTTTAAAAAATGAATTAAAATAATCTTAAGAAATAAAACTAAAATTAGGAGGGGCAGGGAGGCTGGTGGACACCAAGAGAGGTTTACAAGTGAATGGTCAGATGATTCACACAATGAAATTTCTGTGAGAGAAAATACAGCTACATGAGCATAAAAGCTCCCATAACACAACACCACACCAGTCAGTGTCTTTCTAACAGATAGCACTGAGTTCCTCCCACTGTGTTACCATGCATGGTGAAAGCTGAGAAAGTGTCATAGATAGATCACAAGACAGCCTTGTATTAGTCTTGCTCAAGAAAAATGGACAGGGCTTCTACAAAGGGAAGGCCTGCCTCACTAGCCTTTGGCATTATTTGTTAATTATTTGTGTTATTTGAGTGTCAAGAAGATAGCAGAGATCTGGTAAACATTGCATGCTTGGATTTCCAAAATCCCTTTTAGAAAATTTCTTCACCAAAAACTCCAGAGTAACCTTGGCAGTCATGGAATAATAAGGCAGGTCCTCTTGGGAATTAGTAACTGGCTATGGAACAGGAGGCAGAAGACTGGAGTAACCCTCCTAGTTCTCACACTACAGGGAGACAAGGAACTGAATTGGGACCTGTGCCATTTAATGCATCCATAAATGATTTGAAGTCTAGGGTGAACTGTGAGATAAGCATATTAGCAGATAATAACAATTATTTAGGATGATGAAAAATGAAGTAGAATGTGAAGAGGTCTAAAATGGCATAGGGGCAACAAGTTGGCATATGAGGTATAAATGTAACATGAGGAGGACAATGAGGATGATCAGGGGTCTGGAAACAAAGCCCTGTGCAGAGAGACTGAAAGAACTGGGCATGTTTACCATGGAGAAGATAAGCTCTTCAAATACTTGAAAGGTTATCATACAGAGGAGGGCCAGGATCTCTTCTTGATCATCCCAGAGTGCAGGACACGGAATAATGGGCTCAAGTTACAGGACATCAGGACAAACTTCCTGACTGTTAGAGCAGTAGGACAATGGAACCTAGGGTGGTCGTGGGCTCTCCCATACTAGAGGCATTCAAGAGGCAGCTGGAGAACCATCTGTCATGGATGCTTTAAGGTAGATTCCTGCATTGAGCAGGGGGTTGGACTCGATGGCCTTATAGGCCCCTTCCAACTCTACTATTCTATGATTCTATGATGCACATTGGGGAAAATAATGCTAACTTCACTGATGGAGACTAATCAGGAGCACAATCTTGGCATTATAATGGATAACTCAATGTGTGACAGGGAAAGGGGTAAATTCCATGCTATGGATTATTAGGAAGCAAAACATTCAGTATTAAGTTTATGCTGCAGCCATATTTGGAATACTGTGTACAGTTCTGGTCGTACTGTCCGAAAAAGACAACCTAGAGGAAGAAAATGTGCAGAAAAGGCAATTAATACTATCAAATAGTTGGAGCACCTTCCCTGTGATGAAAGGCTAAATTGTTTTTTGGGGAAAGGGCAACATGATAGACTTTTGTGAAATTATGCTTGGGGTGGAGAAAAGATTTCTTTTCTTTTCTTGTACTACTTTGCTGTAACTTAATGTAAGTTTGGCAGGACTAACAAAAGAAATTGCTTCACATTGTCTTGCTCCGTCTGAGATTCCATCATCTGCTCTGGACAACAACCCAGGCAAGGAAGCACCACCTGGGACAGGCAATTGGATTATGAAGCATTTTAGCCCCATAGCCATCATTTTAGGTACCAGTCTAGGAGTTGAAGTTGATTGCAGGACCATGGAGAGCAGCCGTGCAGCTATAATACCAAAAATTAGCCCAGCGCTGACTGAGAGTAACTGGCAGGGATTTATGGTTAGGCCAAGAGAGTCCATCTACAAGCTTCAGACCCTCGTGCACTGTTAAAGGACAAGCATCTTTTTTCTGTAGGCATTGGCTTCTCCAGGGGAGTGAAGGCTGGAGGAGTAATAAGCAACTTGGGGACGGCTCCTCAGGCTCCCTATTCAATTTATTATTATTATTATTATTATTATTATTATTATTTATTTATTTATTTATTTATTTATTTATTTATATAGCACCATCAATGTACATGGTGCTGTACAGAGTAAAACAGTAAATAGCAAGACTCTGCCGCATAGGCTTACAATCTAATAAAATCCTAGTAAAACAATAAGGAGGGGAAGAGAATGCAAACAGGCACAGGGTAGGGTAAGCAGGCACAGGGTAGGGTAAAACTAACAGTATAAAGTCTGCACAACATCAAGTTTTAAAAGCATTAGGAAAAAGAAAAGTTTTTAGTTGAGCTTTAAAAGCTGCGATTGAACTTGTAGTTCTCAAATATTCTGGAAGAGCGTTCCAGGCGTAAGGGGCAGCAGAAGAAAATGGACGGAGCCGAGCAAGGGAAGTAGAGGCCCTTGGGCAGGCGAGAAACATGGCATCAGAGGAGTGAAGAGCACGAGCGGGGCAATAGTGTGAGATGAGAGAGGAGAGATAGGAAGGAGTCTGAAGCATACACCTTGGATTCAGGGGCAGAGGAATGTCCTGGGGCTTGCGTGGAGAAGATATGAGAACTGAGGCAATGGGTCCCAGTTCAGAAGAACCAAGGACTAGTTCTGGTCACTGGGGCTTCAGTCTCTGCAGGATCTTGGTCCTGGGCCATGACACATATAATAAATTACAGAATCCACTGCCACTAGATGTGGGGCCAGTGGACCTAGACGGCTTTAAAAGGAGATTAGACAAATTCATGCAGATGGATATATCAGTGGCTATCAGCCATAATAGCAAAAGGAACCTCCAGGCCCAGGGATGACATCTAGGCCCTACAGACTCATAAAATAGTAGCATTGGAAAGGGCCTATAAAGCTATTAAGTCCAACCCTCTGCCTAGCTGTGGGGACAAACCATAGGGGAGAGCTTTTGGCTTCATATTCTTCTCAGTCTGGCCATTGTTGCAAATAAGATACTGGACTATGTGAACCCTTGATTTGACCCAGCAGGGCTCTTCTTACATTTTCATAATACAGGAGTGGGAAACTTGTGGCCCTCCAGATGCTGTTGGGTTCTGACTCCCACCAGCCCCAGACAGCATGGCCAATGGCCAGGGATTGTGGGAGCTGCAGTCCAGCGACATCTGGGAGTCATAGGCCTTAGCTAGACCTAAGGTTTATCCTGGGGTCATCCTGGGGTCATCCCTGCCTGCTCCCAGGATATTCTGTGTGTCATTTACATGAACAGGGATGACCCTGGGACGATGCCGGGATAAACCTTAGGTCTAGCTAAGGCCATAGGTTCCTCACTGTTGGGGCACAATCCACATTCCTTATAACACTTTCATAGTGTTATTTCCTGCTTTTTATTCCACATTCGTAATGATTTGACACAAGGTATAGATCTCACCCAGTTCACAGCAAATAAGGGAATTGGATGGAAAATAAATGGTAACATAACTTGGAATATGTGTTCCCTTCTGGGCTACCTTTTTTAGTTTGTATAATTTCTTGCCATGGATATAAGCATATGAAGATTTGGTAGAACCATGGTACTGAAATCATGCTCTTTAATAAAAGCAAAGAAAACAAAAGGAATCCCAGCATTGGGACATCTGACCTCCCTGTTACTCTCATGCTTTAACTGGAAGCCCCTTGGAAGGATTTGTTAAACCTTCAAAATGGCTTGACTTTTCATTAAAATGCTGCGGGGAATGAATTTCATTGTATGATTAGCTCTGATTTATTTTTTCACAGTGGTGAACATTATAGTGCATAACAGAATGTTAACAATCTGCTGTGAATTTTCTGTAATGATATTCCAGCTTTCCACAGTCAGTAAACTCTCTGGAAATGGCTTCAGTTTAAATTGGATCCCCCCCTTCCTGTCTACTGTCATCAGAATACAAGAGTTATATGATATACTGCATGATGAATAGAATCACTGCATGGCTTTCAGTACACCAGTGTGTACATCTGCATCCTTAATCTATTTCAGCCTCCCTTAGGACAAATCATGCAGCCAGTTTAGATCTACAAAAGAAGGAATCACTCCTACTAAGAACGCATCTGATTGCTTGAGAAGCAAGAAAATGAACCACTAACTGGGGGCTGTGAACTTAAAATGGGCACAGGTACTGAGAATATTCAGATTCTATAGATGAGTTTGCACATAATGGTAAATCATAATTTAGAGTTACATGTTCAAGCAGGAACGTGCCCACACAAAGTGCTGGGTTCAAACACTCCATCCTCCTTCTCCAGTGTGAGCAGATGGAGTAATATACTAGAGTTTTGTTTAAATTTAGCAGATTTCTGGCCAAAAATACAGTGGTATTTTTGTAAAGTGCAGGTGCTCATTATACCAGTACCCAAAGCCTCTACTCTACAAGTAGAGTCCAAAAATGCAGGCAGCTGTGTTGATCCATCACAACAAACTACTTCCAGAAGTTTTCATCTCTGCATTAAAGTTGATGAGAAAGTCATCAAAGATAAAATCGCTCACCTGCCACATCCTGAATGCTGGTATTTTAACAGATCAGTATATGGATATGTCATGAGCCCCATCTAGTCCAAATGTTTTGGGATGAATTTCACTTGCTGAGTCCTGAGGATGTACATGAGATTACTTATGAAAACAGTTCAGAAACTACATTTAGTTCAAGTCACAGCTGCTAGACTGTACTGTGGGATGCGCAGGGCTTTGGGAAGCACATCTTGCAAGTCCTTAAGCAACTGCAGTGGCTCCCAGTCCATTTCCAGGCAAACCTCAAAGTGCTGATGCTGGCCTTTAAAGCCCTTTCCGGCTTGGGACTAGGCTACGTGAAGGACCACCTTCCTCCATATCAGTCTGCCAGTTCACTATGGTGTTTTTGGAGGCTCTTCTCTAGATGCCTCCACTGACGGTAGTATGACAATTGATGGCATGAGAGAGGGTCTTCCCAGTGCTGGCATCTCATTTGTGAAATCCTCTCTCCAGGGAGGATTGATGCTATCTTTTTAACATTGTTGATGGTGACTTTTTATTTTCCCAGGCTTTAAAAAAGCATTTTAACCCAGAACTGAGTGATTTGATGGTGCGTTCTATCTGTAGCTTTTAATTTTGTTGTTAGTTTGTGTATTTTTGGTCTTTTATGTTTACTGATGGTTTTATTGGGATAAGCCACCAACAGCACTGTTTTGAATATCTAGTGCTTAGTTCTAGAATATGCATAATAAAAAGGACAGTACATCTGAGTCTGTGCAGAGAGACTTTCCTTTCCCACTGAGTAACCATGTAGACATCACATACAAATCTGATGGGAAATGCTATGAGGCCAGGATGCAAGGTAGTCATGGAAAAACAGATTGGAACTACTTTCAGAGTAACTGAATGCACGGATATGTGTGGCATACCCTTTGCAGACTATACCACTTCATAAGGCAGGTAGGGCGTTGCATGCTGGAATGCTCCTCTGAGTTAAAAACAAAGCAAGACACCCCTGCACT
This sequence comes from Elgaria multicarinata webbii, assembly GCF_023053635.1. Classification (NCBI taxonomy): domain Eukaryota; kingdom Metazoa; phylum Chordata; class Lepidosauria; order Squamata; family Anguidae; genus Elgaria; species Elgaria multicarinata. Next base: position 70,771,882 of record NC_086175.1, read on the forward strand.
TTGGAACCTACATCAGGAAATGGGGAAAGCTCACATGTTTCAACCTGAAGACTTAGCTACCTGCCAACTTTTCTCTCCCTTTACGAAGGGGAGTGTTTAAACTTGTAAATCTCCATTTGCAGTCTGAAACGGTACAGTCCCACCAGAGGTGTATTGTAAGTTTTTCAGATGTGGAGACTGGCTCTGAGCCATGATGTTGTGTGAAGTAAGGCCTTCCAAAGGTATGTTCAATTGGTGGTATTATTATTATTATTATTATTATTATTATTATTATTATTATTATTATTATTATTATTTCAGTCTTTCAGTATTTTTTTTCTTAAGATGAATGCTCCAAACACTATACACATGCTGTCTTCTTCTTGATATCTTCTTAGATATAAATATTCCACTAGCTATATTCTGGTAGGTTCAAAGAAAACAAGCAGAGCAATCCAGTGGGGGTAATAGAGGGAGAAATCACGACAGACACTTTGTATGACCTGCTGAGCCTGTGCTGGAAGATGTTTTTCCTTTTTCTCATTTTTTTTAAACATTTCCCCTCCCAATAGTAATGTTTACTATTTTTAACTGTTGTAAACTGCCCAGAGAGTTTAGGCTGTGGGGCGGTATATAAATGTAATAAATAAATAAATAAATAGTCCTGATGGAAGGGAAAAGACGTACACCAGCTGGCATACTCCAGCGAATCCAAAGCCTCCCCAAACCACCCAAACAACTCCCCACCCCCCAGAATACCTTTTTGGCCTTGTCCACCATTGGAACACTGGCAGCAGAGGAGCAATGGAAGTGAATCTTTCTGCCACCACTATGGGGAATCATCTAAGGGCAGACCTCCCCCAGAGAGGAAGGCGGGCCTTCCTGTCTGCCAACAGGGAGAGACATCCATTATAACCAATGGTGTTTGGGATGCCTTTCTAGGAATGTTAGGATTGCATCCTAAGCAAGATCACTATGCAACGGATCTTATCCTGCCAGGGCCAGTTGTTTTGTCTGAACTTGGGCAAATTTTGTTCTTTTCCTGAAAAGTTTGATGCCAGTATAATGCCAACAACAGATGAATTCAAAAGAAAATACAGCAAAAACATTCCTTTAAAAAGTGGATTCTTAAAACACACACACACACACACACACACACACACACACACACACACACAAATCAACCATTTGTTCCAGTGTGGATTTGTACAAAGTCTAGTATTTTTCCCCAAATGTTCTTCGTAATTTCCTTTCAGCCAGATGTGAACATAAAGTCTCCTTGCAATAAACAACTGCAGTACATAATTTCCCATTCGTCTGTTTTTAATTGGGCTCTTATTGTTGCATTCTCTAATGGAGAGAATAAATGAATAAATAGCTTTTAAGTAGAACATACTTTCATTATGTAGAAATGCTCAAATCATAGCCCAAGCTATTTTTAGATGCTTCATGACAATGTAAGTGTTTCTTTTATTCCATGAAATGCAGGGAGTAAACTTTTTCAGCTACCAATTAATATCTCAACGATGCCTCTTCATGGAAACTTCCTTTAATTTAGTGACATAAAATTTCAAACTTTTCATGTGAAACAATCAAGAACTTTTTCCCAGGGCTGTGCACATAAGAAATATAATTGATGGTTTTCGGAATAAACTCTGAGAGAGCTGATGAGATGGGTCTGTGTCACAAATGGATGGGGTGGGGGAGGGGCAATCACTAACATTTTTTCTGACAAGATAATATAACATCTGACTGCTGAGAAAGAGTGATGGTCCTTCAAGCATCCCTCAGTAAAATGTGTCTTGAGTGTTTTCTCAAGAAAGGGACATCTGCAACAACTGTGGATTTGTTATGCAGTGGTAGGGTGGCCAGGTGTTCTCTTTTACAGTCCTCTGTTTGAAGAGCTGCCAGAGGACCATCCTCTCTTTGAAAGGCTGCCCTGTCCAGTTCCAGTTTAAAGATAATGAACCATAAGAAATGTTTTTCATCAATATGTGGCACCGGAACAGCAGACCGAACAGAGAGACATACAGGTCACCTGGTGAGTTTTCCACAGCATGTTTACATGTACTGTATTTCATCTTAAATTATAATAAAGATTTGTAAATGTGCATCTACATGTATAAATTAGGGACAGGACAGGGGAGAGGGGTTCTGGACTTTTTTGCGTCAGGTGCCAAGACCTTCATGGTTTGGGGCCTGGATATCTTGGGGAGCCTTCCTTCCTATACATTCATTCTCCCCACACCCTCAGTAGTGTAGGGGAGGCCATGTTTTGTAACCCTGCTTTCACTGATGTGAGAACTGTCAGGATGTGGAGTTGCACCTTCTTGGTGTTGGCAACCACATTTTGAAATGTGTTCCCATTAAAAGCTGTCTTGCTGATGTGTTAAATTGACCAGCAAAACCATGGCTTATTAGAAAGGCCTTTATGGCTGGCTGTGGGCAATTGTACCTAACTGACTTAAATGTTTCTTTCTCCTGATATTCTGGACACCTGTTTAAGCTGAGACTTTAATGGGTGTTTTTTTTTTTTTTTTAAGAGGTGGCATTTCAGTGAATTTTGTTGTATTTTGTTTGTTTTACCATATCATGCAATAATATTTTGTTTACTAAAAATAAGTAAAATGTTGATATTGGTAACTTATTGCTTTTTCTAAGCCCTCCAATCTGACAGCATGCCTAACGGGGAGTGCTGCAGATGGGAAAATCAAATGATGATGACATAAATTAAATTTGGGGAGTAAATTTATGTTAGATTTTCCTGAAGAATCCCTGTCCCATAAAAATGGGCCAAATGTTAAGCATTATCCTTGTCAAGTTAGAACACTCTTTGGGTATGCTGGTTATTCCAGGAAAGCCAGCAGAAGGGCTAAACAGTTTGATTCAGAAATATTGTAACTGTCTTTTCCATTGCCTATAATCATAAACTGTGGCTGTTTAGCACTCATTTCATTCGCAAAGCAATTTCTCCTGCTTACAGGATAGCATCTTTCACTCCAGCAAACAAAATAAAGGAATCTGCTTTTAAATATATCAGCACGAGGTGGGTGGTGGGGTGCATTAAGATATAAAAGAATACACATTTTAGGGCAGAAAAGGTTTCCTAGCTAGAAGCATCTGCTAAACTCTGTAGATGCATTCTTTAAGGTGCTGTAAGACTCTTTTTGCTGCAACAGACAAACATGGCTAGCTTCTGGAATTCAACCCAAACTTAAACTGGCCACGGATATTTAAAACATACAGTGAACTACGTAAACTTTTGTCAGCTACTTGGGGATACTTTCTATTTCAGCACCCCTTCAGTCTGTTAGGGTGACCATATGGAAAGGAGGACAAGGCTCCTGTATCTTTAACAGTGTATAGAAAAGGAAATTTCAGCAGGTGTCATTCACATACATGCAGCACCTGGTGAAATTCCCTCTTCATCACAACAGTTAAAGCTGCAGGAGCCCTGCCCTCTTTTGTATCTGGTCACTCTAGTATAGCATTAAAAAAAAGTTGCCAAAATGCAAGTTCTTTTACCCTAAGCTGCACCTAGACTTCTTCAAGCTGCATCTTTCTGCTCCTTCCTCTTGGTCTACTCTTTCTCTCACTCTGCCTGTTTATTGTCTCTCTCCTTTTATTCTCTCTATTCCCCCTAAAACCAAAAGCATTGTTTCAATCTTGAAGAAATGACACTTAACTGGATAAATAAAACTTAACCAGGGAATGAAACGTAACCAAAGAAATGAAACTATTCCTCTCAGGGATACCCCCTCCCAACAGAAAAACTCCAGGCCTCTAAGCCTGCCTTTATTACTTTGCCTCTGTAGGCCTCAAACTTTCACATATATACACATGCTGAGGAAGGAGGAAGATGTAAACTGTGTTATCAGAGGGAATTGAAATGGAAAAGTTACAGACAATGATTACCTTAACAGTTGACATTCACAAAACCTTACTGAATGATAATAAAGGCATTTCAGTGGTGAGGCAATTAACATATGTAGTGTCCTTTTTACAAACACAAGAAATAGGGTTGAATCTCTTGACTATTAGTTCTTGAGCAAATTCATGTTTCTCCCAGTCCATCTCTGACATGCCCACAGAATTCTTCCTTTTTGTCTCTATGGTCATCAGAGCTCATTCATCAGAGAGGGAGAAGTTTCTATGGTGGCTGGGAGGGGATTTCTGAGAATGCTTCTCCCCCTCTGTGGCTGAACATCTCTCTTTGCCCATGGAGGGGGGAATCCAAAACATTCAATGGTCCCTGGGATGCCCTTTCATGGACCATAGGATGGTAGTGTAGGTCTTAAAAGGATGTCTTGAAGTTTGGTAGGAAAAAAAATAACCCATTCTGTTCATCAGTAATATCAGAGATAAATGGGAAAGACCAAGCAAAGGGTATTCTAAAGCAATGAGTATTCCAAAATTCATAAACCCCTTTAGAGCATTCCTACCATAAATGCAAGCTTATGGATAGTTATTGATTCCTCCTAGGTTTTAAATTCTCTTTATACTGAATATATGAATTAAACAACAACTCAAACGGAAAATGTATATCTAGAGCCTTGAAAACCACAGCCACCATTGTGAAATGCAATTTGACTGAAAATAAAATGTTGCAGAATTTAAAGCTTTAAGATTTGAATGAATAATAAATGATAGAGATTTCTTTTTTTTAAAAAAAATCCTCCTTATCTGCACAATTGCACTAAACCCGATGCACAACTGAATTATTTAGCAGATGGTAAGAAATGAAATGACTTAAAGATGATCAAAGGGTTTCTATAATTTAACAGTTTATGTGTAAAAATGGTGGTTTCTTATCTAGAGATTAGAGGAAAACTGGTTGTTTCTCACAAACATTTTCTCAGTAAGAACACCACAACAGATTTTTCTTTTCGACGTCCATAGTGTAGGTTAAGAAGAAATAAACTGAATCCAAACAAGACATTCTTGTCTTGACAATATTCTTAGATGTAAGGATCTTATGAAAATGGATGTGTTATGGGTCACTTTATACTGTATCTACATTAACCATGCTTTCTAGCAGCATCCATCAGTGCAACAACATATATTCTTCTTCTCCAGATTTATATAGGATTCAAAAAACTCTAAATGATTAGTGAGACATGACTTATTTTTGTGGAAGCTATGTTGATTCTTTTTCAGCAGGGCTTGTCCTTCTATATGCTTACTAATTTTATCTTTTATAATGATTTCAACCAATTTACACAGAACAGATGTTAAACTAACCAGCCTATAATTTTCCATATTCGCCCTGAAACCTTTTTTAAAATTTGATTTTACAATGGCCATTCTCCAACCTTCTGGTACAGAGGCTGATCTCAGAGACATATTACATATTTTTGTTAGAAGATCAGCAAGTTGATATTTGAATTTTTGAAGAACTCTGGGATAGATACTCTCAATTTGTCAATAAGGTTTAGAACTTCATGGTTTGTCACAACTATTTGTCTTAGTTCTTCTTGAAACATCAGTTCAGGCTCAGGTATCTGTCCTATATCTTCTGCAGTGAAGACATATGAGAAGAATTCATTCAGCTTCTCTGCAATTTCCTTATCCTCCATTAGTACTCCTTCAATTCCATTGTAATTCAATGATCTCCCTAGCTGGTTTCCTGCTTCTGATGTATTTAAAGAATTCTTTATTGTTGTCCTTAATGTTGTTAGCAATATGATTCTCAACATGGTTTCCCCCCCATCTCTCCTTTGTGTAAGTTTGTGCTCTCTGTCGTTCTCCTCATTTGAGCAAGACTTCTATTTTCTGAAAGAAGCTTTCTTTTTTCTAATAGCTTCTTTGACACTGCTCGTTAAGCACAATGGTGACATTTTGGAATTGTTGTTACTGAGCTTCTAATATTGTGGTTTTGAGTAACAAAAATCATTTTGAAGGGATTTAACCCTCTTGACTCCCCCTTTCAACTTCCTTTTTACCAGTTCCCTCATTTTAGAGAAGTTTCCTTTTTTGAAGTGAAATGTAACTGTGCTGGACTTCCTTGGGGATTTTCCACTGAAAAACATATAAAATCTGATAGCACCGTAGTCACCGTGTCCATTTGGTTCAACAACACTCACATTGTCCTGAGCAGCACCACTTAGGGTCACCTCCCTTCTGGTCAGTTCCATGACCAACAGCTCTAGGGCAGTCTTCCAGGGCACTGGAAAATTTAACTTCTTTGTTGTGACTAGAATATGTAGTTATCCAATCAATGTGAGAGTAACTGAAGTCACCCATTATTACAAGATCCTCATTTGGAAGCCTTCCTGATTTTATTTTCCATATCAAGATCACCATGAATGGTCCGGGGACGACAACAATAACATGCCCTTAGAACTACATTACTTTTGAAGCCCAGTATTGTCACCCCCAGTGCTTCTGTGGAGGCATCTGCCCCTTTTAATATTTTTAGTCTGCTGGACACTGTGCTCTCTTTGCTGTACAGAGCAACGCCTCCTCCAGTAGACCCTTCCCCATCCTTCCTATGGTGTTTATATCCTGAATTGATCATATCCCATTAGTTATCTCCATTCCATCAGGTTTTCATTACATCCACTATATCTAGGTTATCCTTTAAAACAGGCACACCAACTCTCCCCATTTGGCTTTGAGGCTTCTAGCATTAGCATAGGAACACCTATACATGGCATCCCTCCCCAGATGACTCTGGCATGTGCATCTTCTCCTATGGCACTTAGGTCTCTTTGACTGGCTATCAGGTTTCATCCTATGCTCATGGCCTATTTCTTCCCCAACTCCATTTGGGCAATCAGAAACATTTTCATCTTCATCCCCTAGGCATGATGCAACCTGAACTGGATGCTTCCCAGCTCCTGTTCTGCCTCCCATTTTTCACTGTAACCTATTTCAAGGGAATCCCCTCATAACTCATTAATCTCTGCTATTGCAAAGCCTAATTTTTTTTCTTACTTAAATTCTGTGCCTTTGCACTTGGCCTTGTGTCTTTGCATTAGTGCTTGAAATGACAAATTCATATTGATCCCTGTCAGATCACATATTTCACAGATTCCAGTAAGCAAATCCCGTATGATTCAGCATTGTTGGCTTTATCAGGACTTTCTGTAGATGTCCTTTAATATTTGCAATTCATTAAAAACAACAACAACAACAACACACATTTATGCCTATTATACACCAAAGGAGAGCATGTGCTGGACAAATCCAGAATCTGGAGCAGAAATTTAGTACCAAGTCTGATCTTGTCCTGAACTCTGGACACTTCAGTACCCAACACAGCCTGATTGCAATCTGACTCTACCATATCTGTGATATATTTTCACCAATGCTTGATGTCTACATTAACCTTTACCAAACCTAACATCTGGGAAGCTCAAAGCAGCATATATGGGGATTCCAGAAATCTTCCCTCTAGGCTCAGACCACACTAAGAGACCTGCACAACTTTAACAATGTATCAGCATCACGTGCTCTCACACCATTCCTTGGGAACTTTTCCTCCTTTCTTGTCATGGGTAGCGCTAAAGGGGAATGGGGGGTGGGGTGGGCAACTTCCCTCCCCCCCATTGCTGGACTCCTGTCATTACTTGAAGGAAAGGCATTTTTGACATATACAGGTGCTTTCTTATATCATTGTCTCTGTAGCTCTTAGACAGTTCAGATGTATCTCTTGAGCCAAAAAAGGCCATATGTTTTGCAGCTACTGACATAGTCTTCAAGATGCCAACAGACCAGTAGCAATCCTCTGAGGGGAAAGGACAAATTAAAAGTTTAAAAGGCAATATAAAACCAGCTACATTAAAGACCAGGGAAAGCCTATGTAAAAAGGTATGTCCTCAGGAGATGTTTAAATGATGTTATGTTTTCCGCCTCCCAAACCGCATGATGGAGGATCCAACAGAGGGTGGGTGCCGCCACAGAGAAGGCCCGCCGCCAGGGTTCTTCATGGTGACATTCCGTTCATCTCGGAATGGCCAGTCTTTGCATATGAAGGGTAACATTATTGAGGATCTCTACCACCATTTGATCTTCCTTTGCCTGTCTTCACTTTGCTGTTGGCCTCTACAGGAGAAAATTGAATTTTTAACATGTTGCTAGTTATAGAAGTGTAGCACTAGGGATGTTGGAAGAATCCATTTTGGGGGTGGAGCTTGGCATATTTTTACCAGCTTGACCCCCCTCCCCCGGATGTCTGTTTGTGGATTCCTGAGCTGGCTCAACTGGGTGGATGCATGCTGAATCACGCAAACTATTGTTTTCCTACTGTGTGTGTGTGTATGTGTGTGAATCCTGATTTGGGTAAATGTGGAGCTGCACAAACTCACAAATTTGCAGATGTAAACAGTCCTTTACTCAAATTGCAGTATTTATGGCCATGACTTTGCACAAATTGCATTTTTTAATAAATATCCCCAGCTGTGAATTTGCACGATTCACAGCTCGTGGAGAGAGAGAAAAGAGACAAGCTCTCACTCTGCACCCACAGACCAACCGGTGGCTCATCCCCCATGCACTCTGGAGTTGACAACTGGTGGGAGTCTTGTGACCAGAGTGCAAAAAGGACTTGGAGAAGTTTGCCCATCCCTACGTAGCAGTCAAATATCCATTTTTTTGCCATGGTTCAACTGCATCTCCAAAATGCTTAAATGCTAATAACCCATTTGGGATGAGTTATTTTATCAAATGTACTCATGATGTTTAGCAGTCCTTCTGAATAGATTGTTCTTTCTTTCTTTGCTTCCAGACGAGGCTCTTATGGCACCCTTGTGCTCTTCTAAGAAGCTCATCAGATCCCAGCTTCTTTTTTCATCAACCTTCATGAGCCTGGTCAGCATTATTAAATATTGCATAGTAGAAGGGAACAGAAGAAATCAGTTTGCTAAATATGTATTTGAGAGGCTTGAGCTTCTTGAAAATAAAACTTTCCAAAATGGAGACCTAGAATTCTTTCCTTGCCTCTTATCTCCAACACAGGAGGTGCAAGAACAACTTCTTCTTCTTCTTCTTCTTCTTCTTCTTCTTCTTCTTCTTCTTCTTCTTCTTCTTCTTCTTCTTCTTCTTCTTCTTTTTCTTCTTCCCTCCTCCTCCTCCTCCTCCCACGTATTTTGAGCTTTAAATCCTTTCTCCTTTCATCTTTTTGAGATGGTGTGCTGTTTCTGTTTCTGACAATGCTACTGTTTCATACAAAGAGAGGAGGCTGACACCAGACAGAATACCTATGAGCAAGAACTGTCATGTGTGTTTGATCATTTACTGTGGGAAAACATTGGGATGCAGCCTGCCTCTCATGTAATCACCGCAGTCCCATCTCTCCTTCTGCCTATTTTCAGCTCTGCGCTGGTGAATGCATGCTTTCTTAAAGCCTGACATGGAATGCAACTGTAGAAGAGGCTGTACTGCGGTTCCTGTTGCCCCTCCAGTACCCTGCAATGCCTCATCATATCATATTGAATGAAACAGCACATCACATTTAATTGGAAAGCAGCATAATGGTATTTCAGAGGCAGAAAGGTGGCAGCACTGAGTCATGCAACCCATTCTCCCATTATTTATACAGCATTTGGTGGGAGCTAGCATTGCAGGTAGGGGATATGCTTGGACATTAAGGAAGCTTTTGTTTGGAACTATTATTCTTTGCTCAAGCTATGATTAACTTCTCAAAAGCAAAGTAGCAGAAATAGAGTATTTCATAGGTCTAATTTAAAACAACAACAACATGTGCGTGCCAATATTAAAAGTCTGAATAGCACTATAGCTCTCATCATCACTGATGTCCCCACCATTTGTTTGATAAGACTTGCAAGATGCATTCCCCAATTGACAGCAACCTCTGGCCCACAAATATTTGCTATGTGGACATGAGTTACCTTTATTTAATGCAGACTTATGGTAAGACTCAGAGTATCATCAGATGTGCATTTTATCACATGCTCCTTACTGCCCACTCACAGTTTTTTGCAGGTCCTTTTGACATTGACGTCCACCTCTCATGCATACGCCGCTCCTTCTGGCCTTCTTTCCATCACAAAATAAGATACTTGGACTGCAGTTGGAGAGAGCACCAGAGTTGGCACTTTTAGGACTATTTCTGGGAAACAACAAACCTGCTCCTTTAAGCCATTGGCTGGATTTTTGTTGGCAGCAGCCAGACTGGTCATTGCTCAATTTTGGAAAGACGTAAAAGGAGTTTCATTGGATGCCTGGTGAACTCGGGTTTGGAAGATTGCCTTATTTGAAAAATTAACAAACAAGTTACAATTGGCAAAAGGAAGTAGGGAACATGATACATTCACTATGGATTGGTATCAATTTATTATGTATGTTGGTAACACTCAATTTCATAACACTCTACCTGTAGCATATCAGTCTCTCTGGTTCATGTGAATAATGTATTTTGAATAATGTGAATAATGTATTTTGTATTTTTCTGCCTTGATTTATTATAATTACTGAATGCTTGGACTATCTCATGTAGGGTGTGTGTGAGAGGAAATAGAGTGTTAATTTTCAAAAAATTCAAAATAAAATAAAACTTTAAAAAATAAAAATAAAGAAAACAACCCAGGAACCATCCTTGGGTTGTTCAGGCTGACATGAGAACCTGGAACTCTGGGTTTTGAGGGGAAAAACAACCCAAAGTTTTAACCCAACAACAAACCACAAGTTTGCTGTAGCTCAAAGAGTAAGGGCTAAACTCGATGATACAGAGCGTTCACACCATGAGCAATTGAGTGAATGACTAATAATAATAATAATAATAATAATAATAATAATAAGAAGAAGAAGAAGAAGAAGAAGAAGAAGAAGAAGAAGATGATGATGACGTAGTAGTCCAGATTGGGACTTTGGTAGTGGGGAAAGGTTTTTTTTTTAACCTGTTGAAGTTCATGGCAGTCCTGATATGGATTGGGCCCTCTCCTGGTATTTGCATCAGAAAAAAAGTTTCCATTGGTGCATTTACCAATATAAATAGTAGCATGGGGAATAGGAAAGGGTGATCCAGACCACAATGGACCATGGGGGAGCTATGGGTTAAAGCCCCCATTCTCTCCTGCCTGGGTCCTGATCTGGATCTGTTCCCCACCCCAGTGCCTGTTATTTGCTTTTCTTTTCTTTTTAAAGGTATTCACTGAGTTGCTAATTGTGAATGGCATCTCATCCACTTTGACCCTCAGGTGCAAGTGCCATATTTTTTAGTCAAAGCCATGAATGGATTGTCAAAGCCATGAATGGATTGTCAAAGCCGTGAATGGACTGCCATTCTGTACAGTCTAACAGAGAAATTGTTTTCTTCTCTGTTGGTACCATCTTGGTTTCTCATCCAGCCATTACTTCATCCCAGGTTTGTACCCTTTTTCCCTTTCAAAATCACTTCCCTCATTTATGGATGTAGGACTCTTTGTGATTAAGAGAGCTAAAGGTTTTTGATTATTTTAGCATTTCTATGTACATGCAATGCACATTGTGTACACCTTCGTACTTGGATAGCCAATTGAAACATGCATCTTTCTGCAACTCAAACCAAGTGCTCAGGCTGGGTGGTGAGTGTCCTTGAAATTTATTTAGCCTTGCGGCTGATGTAACAGAAATGAGCAATTAATTAACCACAGCTGCAAGGGAATCTCCATTCAGTACAATGGGGCTTTCACATAATTGGAGGCTATGCCATTGAATTTAATGGAGTCTGGTGTAGATCAAGGTATGAATGAGACTTTGATAGAATTTACATTTACAAGTAGCTTCAGCATTGGATATGTTTTTCCTGTCCTAAACAAGGGAAAATAGAAAAGGTCACCTCCAAAAGTCACGGCTTAGCATAAGGGAAAATAAAAGTGATGTTCTTATTGTTTTATGATATCTACTTTGAGATAATGTCACGAGTTACAAATGGGTTGCAAATATAGCAAAAGAGTTTGCAGAATGATCATAATATATTGCTCATGGCTGTTTAATATAGAGGAAATCACATAAGCAATACTGTGTCTTTCAACTTGTGTTGAAACCATGTGGGTGACCCTTCCGTAAAAGGTTTTGGCTTAACCCACTAATTCCTACTCTTGTGTCGTAGCAAACTCTTAGTATGTGCATCTGTCTACATTTATCCCTTGTTATTCTTGCCTTTATCACATCACATCACATCACATCACACTTCTTTTCCACCAGCATTGCATCTTCTCAATGTCGTCCAGCGGAGCTTTTTCGGGTGGTTCATGGCCTGCTACACTCTGGGCCAGGGTGAGAGGCTGTGGAACCCCTGGTATCATGCTGTCACAAGTTTTCATGGTGCTTTAAAGATAAAGTTGCCCAGTTTCATCAAGAATTGGACACCACATTTAATGTAGTTTATTTCATTTATATCCCACCTTTTTTCCTTCAAGGAACCCAAGATGGTGTATACAATCCTCCTGTTCTCTGTTTTATCCTCACAACAACAACCCTGTGACATAGGTTGGGCTGAGGGTCTGTGACTGGCCCAAAGTCACCCAGTGGGTTTCCATGGCCGAGTGGGGACTAGAACTCGGATCTCCCAACTCCCAGTCCAGCACCTTAGCCACTACACCACACTGACTTGAATCCACTAGTAGAGGTGTTCAGAGCAACTGAGTTTCAGTTATTGAGGCCTGAGGATATGGACAAGGTACTTGGTCAAGTCCAGTTGACCACTTGTGTGCTTGACCCTTGCTCTTCATGGAGGGGATCGCCAGCTGGGTCCAGGAAGTTGTAAATTCCTCCCTGAGAGATGAAATGGTGCCAGCCTCTTTAAAAGAGGTGGTAATCAGACCTCTCCTGAAAAAGCCTAACTTTTACCTGGAAGATGTTAACAATTATAGGCCAGTGGCTAATGTCCCCTTCCTGGGCAAGGTGCTTGAGCGGATGGTTGCAGGACAACGTGCAAGGGGTATGATATGTCCTGGGGCACTTGGGAGTTGGGTGTATGTGCTCTCACCTATCCCATCCCCAGTTTAGCCCTATGCATGTTGCAGGTGAATACCCTCACAGGGCTTGTATCCACATGGGGTTGTGTTCCTTCCTTGCTCCCTGCAAATCTACTCCTGAAGTTGAAGTGACCCTATGAAGCAGCATTTGATGTAGCATCACATAAATTGAGCTGCAATTGGATTGGAAAGCAATCCATCTCCCTGTGCCCATGCTTAAGAAGGCCTTTTCTATGTGTGGATCTCAGCTGTTGCTTCCAAGTTGGATGATGTCTCTCTTGTTTTACAGTCAAGCAGCCATGAGGCTGGAGAAGTAACATTATTTGCAACATTGCAACACTAAAATTCAAAATGATGTTTAACATAGTTTCTTATAATCCTACTAAACAGCCATTCATTTAGCACGATGGCATTTTCATAACGATATTTAAATGTCATCTAGGGCTTAGCATGCACCCTTAAAATTAATCAATATTCCACTTTCTCACATTTGTGTGTTTTATGATCACATTCATGAAAGCAAACATTTTTCCTTTCCTCTTGTCACTTACAACACAATCCTATGCATGTTTAGACAGGAAAAACTGGTACAATTTCCAGCATTCTTCAGCCAGCATTTTATTATTATTTTTATTATTATTTATTTATATAGCACCATCAATGTACATGGTGCTGTACAGAGTAAAACAGTAAATAGCAAGACCCTGCCGCATAGGCTTACATTCTAATAAAATCATAATAAAACAATAAGGAGGGGAAGAGAATGCAAACAGGCACAGGGTAGGGTAAACAGGCACTGGGTAGGGTAAAACTAACCTCTGTCTGTCTAAACATACATACAATTGTACCCTTACCTGTTTAGTCTGACCATATTTTCAGCTTTAAGATACAGACTTTGATCTTAAGCGAAATGCAATACTCGTATTACTCTGGCCATAGGATTTGGCAGAAGCCCTCCTACCCCAGCAGAATGTGAGATAATACTGTCAGCATGACAACACCCCAGTGGAACACCCCCAGATACAATGGCAGAATGGCTAAAACATGGCAACATGACAGGCAAGATGGGGACACCAGAATGGAAGAGGACATTTATTTTGGAGTCCTCTGGACCATGGTCAGACCCAGGCCTGGCCCAAGGCAGGTTGCTGCCTGAAGTGGGACCCATCACACTACTGCTTCCCCCCGTGTCCTCTTCCTGCCCCCCAGCCTCCTCCTCCTCTGCCCCCAGCCTTCTAGTTCTCCCCCCGTCGCCTCCCTGCCCCTCTTTACTATGCCTTTCTGCCTTCAGGAGCTGTGCAGCACCTCTGCATCTGGCAAAGTATCATGAGATACTTCCTGACTGTTAGAGCACTATGACAATGGAACCAGTTATCTAGGGAGGTCATGGGCTCTCCCACACTAGAGGCCTTCAAGAGGCAGCTGGACAACTACCTGTCAGGGATGCTTTAAGGTGTATCCCTGCATTGAGAAGGGGGTTGGACTCGATGGCCTTATTGGCCCCTTCCAACTCTACTGTTCTATGATTCTATGAGAGATACCAGAAACGTAGCAACACAAGGGGGTTTAGGTTTTGTGTTGAAGATGTGCTCGATATGTTTGTGTAAAAAAAAGAAAAAAGAGACACACTCGGCTATGAAACACACCAGTGCCCATGCACATGCCCCTGACAGTGGGTTGGCTGCTCACTGAGCCAGGACCTTGCGCTGAACAGCAACAGCTTCGCAAAGAGGGGGGCACATCAGCCGTGGACTTTGGGATTGTAGCGAGAGAGATGGAAAAATGTGACAAAAGCAGTCAGAGATATTCCTGAAAAACTGAGTGGTGGGCTCCAGATCACAGCAGGATCAGCTGTGCTTCATGTGACCCGGTAGGGTCAACATCGATATTATTCTAAAATAAATGGCTGGTGTAGACGCGCCCCTGTACTGCCCCAAGGACAGTGAGTGAGCTTCATGGCTGAGCAGGGATATGAACCCAGGTTTCCCCTGACCTAACCCAACAGTTACATTCAACTTTACTATCGTTACAAAGGAGGAAAAGCATAGGAAGGTGCAGAGGCAGTAAGGTGCAAACTTAACAGAGCTTGCCTCTCCTTCTGCTGGGAAGAGACAGGCTGGTGAAGATGCAGCTTCAAACGAACTGGCTAGCAACATCAGTGATATCCTAAAGAAGTGCATGTTTTTTGGGGTGACAAACAATGGTTTTATATGCACCCACATTCTTGTCCTTTTATTTTATTTTATAGACCCATCTTAAAAACCAAAGGAGAGTTCAGAAGATGGAGAGCCAGTGTGGTGTAGTGGGTTCTAGTCTCCACTCAGCCATGGAAGCTCACTGGGTGATTCTGGGCCAGTCACAGATTCTCAGCCCAACCTACCTCACAGGGTTGTTGTTGTGAGGATAAAATGGAGAGGAGGAGGATTATGTTTGCTGCTTTGGATTCCTTGGAGGAAAAAAGGTGGGATATAAATGCAATTAATAAATAATAATCTTTGTCTGCCATAATATTATTAGTTCTGCCATTATAGTTTATGTAGAGAATAACATGCTTCGTAACTTCTGTTCCCATGTTGTCTCTGGTCCAGGTCAATGCAACTGGGTCACTTTTTGTTGCACACATGATGACAATCACTATCAGATGTAATGTGCAATCCAACCCACCCAGAAATATGTCCACAATGACTACATTAGCACTTTTTCAATCCTCCTTGTTCACAAGGATTGCTGGCCCATCCATGGATGGGCCAGTCTACACATATTTCATTTCCCATGTGATATGGCCCTGAGATTAAATGTACATAAGAAGATTTGACCATGAGATCTAGCCAAAATTGATTCATAAATGTATACTGCCTTGTCCACCAAGAAACATTCAGCTGGTGTGAAAATATACTGAGAATATTTCTGAACATCATTTAAAAACTAAACCAGATCCAATCTAATTATAGAGTAGGTGGTTTAGGAATAGACCACTTAAAGTTTCCTCTATTCACAAATATGGTGCTACAAAACAACTGGGGGAAAGCACATTATAATGTGCTAAAAATACATTAGCACATTTCCCAAAACCTAACAGGTTGAGTTCATTTTAGCTGCGATATGTTATCATTTAGGTCAGGTTTCCTGCCTGCTTGATTTATGAAGCAGAGGCAACTAATATAAAGCAAAACAAACAGGAAACATTTGTAAATATACATCCATATTCTTTCAAATCAAAACTAATGGTAACACATCCAAATGCATTTTGAGTCATTCATGTTCAGTTTTTATTTTTGCAATGTGGAAACTTAAAGGTGTAGGAGTTACTGCCTCCACATTTTCCCTTGCATTCTCTGGTTGTATAAGGCCTTAGGCTTGGCTTGTATTCAATGAAAACTAGAGATCCAGACAAGATAAGGGGCCAAATGGGTAAAGGATGTCATGGCCAGAACCTGGGGAAACCTGGCCAAATGTCATGATTGCAACCCTGCCCCCGTCAATATGTGAGGCAATATAGAAGTCACTGTGTAATCCACAAAGCTTTATTCAATAAACAAACATCTTCCCATGAATGCTAGGAGCTATCCTCTAAGTTTAATTAGCTTAACAAAGCTAGGCAGTTGCCTTTCAACTAACATGAAGAATTCTCCCTCAGTCCAACCGGCACTTTACCTCAGGGAGGATATTTTTGGAGAAGCCTCTAGTGAGTGGTTATCCTAAGGGACCACCTCCCACCTCCTCTCAATTCCACCCACTTGACCCAGCAATGGATTCTGGGATCTGTCAACTTCGAAGTTCCCTCCTTCACCAACAGAGGTTGAGTTCCCAGGGCAGCAGGAGGAGGATCTCTGAGCCTTCGGCATCTTGACCAATATAAGCTCCTGGGAAGATTCATCCTTGTCTCCTGAATAGACTTGGAGAATCTTCTCCCCTGCTTCCTGTTTTGGATAGTCTCCTCCTCCTCCTCCTCCTCCTCCTCCTCCTCCTCCAAATTCTGAGTCTGATTCAGGCTCCCAAACCCCTTCCCTCACTTCTTCACACAGTACATAGTTAAATTATGGAACTCACTACAACAAGATGGCTTTAAAGCCATTTGGATGGCTTTAAAATGGGGTTGGATAAATTCCTGGAGGCGAAGGCTATCAATGGCTACTAGCCCTGATGGTTGTGTGCTATCTCCAGTATTCAAGGCAGTAACCCTGTGTGCACCAATTGCTGGGGAACATGGGTGGAAGGGTGCTGTTGCACCATGTCCTGCTTGTGGGTTCCTGGTTGACAGCTAGTTGTCCACTGTGTGAACAGAATGCTGGACTAGATGGGCCCTTGGTCTGATCCAGCATCAGGGCACTTCTTATGTTCTTAGGGAGAACAGGCCTCATCCTGGCACCAATTAGGTCATCCTAGTGAAGATCCAAAATTCTTAAAGTTCAGATTAAGATCTTTGTCATGAGATAGACCCAGAAAACAGGCTCCATGTGTCCAGATGGAGGTATCTGGTGGTAAAGTTCAGCAGACATTGCGCAGTTCTTCCATATTTTTCTACTTAATGGATACCTGTGTTAAGGAAAAAGATGGACAAAATCATAGGAGGGTCATGTGTAGAAGACATCATCATCTGGATCCCTGTATACTTCTGTGAATGGCCTGGACAATCAGGAATAGCTACCAAGCCTTGAAATTTTAAATAGTCAACAAACACTGGACAATTTTATTGAATCTGAGTCCATAGAGATATACATCTGAAATGAATTATCCTGCAGCTGCAATCCTCCAAAGTTTGAAGTTGGCTTGATTCACTAAGCCATAATGATGTCTACTCACAGTTTGTCCAGGTCTGGATATAGCCATACAGTTAAAAACAAAAACAAAATAAAAACAAAAACAAAATGGGAATGAAAGCTTCAAGTCTCCTCCTCAAGTCCATCCTGAAGGAGGGTTGTGCGTGCGTGAGCCCGAGTCTCACTCAGGTTCATTATCACAATTATATCTGAATTCAGCCACTGTGTGAAATAAACAAAGCAATTCACAGTATCTGCTCATTCATACGAATGGCTTCTCCATCATCTCAGTGGCTGGCATGAAGCAGCTTTTCCATTTCTGTTATTTGTGATGAGTCTATAAGGTGATGAGTGGTGGGGATGGAATAAAATATTATTTACCCACACTGCACTCCTCTTTCACAGATATTAATTTTGCAGTAAATTAAGCCAGCCATTTTTTTTAAAGGCTGCAATCCTATGGTCTCTGGGAGGGTGTCCCATGGGCCATGGGATATATTGGATCTCCCCTTCCTAAAGTGGAGAGAGAAGCATACCCTTGGTGCACAAGATGTGACTTCAGTTTCCCCTTCCTAGCCCCCGTGAAAAGTTCTGCATTATTTACTCTACCGACAACAGCACTCTGACATTGGGAGCGGTTAAAAAGGGGCAGATTGGGGTGTGGTATGGGCAGATCTGGGGAGGCTTTGGTTCCTCAGTCCTCAACCATGTCACCAGCGTGTGTGTGTGAGTGTGTGAAGTAAGTAAAAACAAAGACAAAATGTGGTGGAGGCTGGTGGCTCCAATTTTGAAGGGGCTGTGAATCCATTCTGGGTTTCAGTCAGAACGAGCCAGAACTCTAAAGGAGCTATCTGAGGTGCTAAACCCTACCTCCAAAATAGGTTCAGCACCTTGGGTAGCTCCTTTAGAATTCCGGCTGGTACTGACTGAAAAAAGGAAGTAAAAACAAAAAATGCTGCTCCTGCCTCCTTTCCACTTCACCAGCGTGAACTGATAAGGGCTTTCACTTTCTTGGAGGCTCCAAAGTCAGAGCTTTTGAGATTGAGGTTAGAGCTGCCCTGTAAATGCCCTAAAATCAAATGACGGCTATACGGGACTACTTCTAGGATCTCACTGACAATACGAGGAATGACAATAATTTTATAACTGTACTATTCTGTTCTACAAATATGTAACTAGGCCAAAAAAAGAAAAGAAAAAAAGGTGGCTACGGATTTTTTTAAAATCAATTTCCATAAATTGAAAATGCACTTAAAAAAGCATGGAGCATGATCTGTTTGCACCCATACTTTTTGTTTTAAACCCTGTTTTATGATGGTGATGTATAAAGTAGAAAAACTCCCCTCTTTGAGTAAGTTTTTTTAAAATTTAAAGAGAGAGCTTCTTGATTCATGCAAAATTATGCTTCAACCTAAAATTTAAATTGTCCTGCTTGATTATCAGCCCTCACCAAGAGGATTACAGAGCAATCATTAAATCTTATTACAAAGCAACGTGCAGAAAGTAATTGCACATATTTGTAAGTAGCTTAGGACTGATTAAAAATACATAAAGAAAAAACTGCAAAAATTTCCTTCAGGCTCAAGACTTCAAGTCCCTTTAGGTAAACATTACATTAGTTCATTTCTCTAGGAACTTTCGCTGTTTTCTACGGATGTGGGAGAAATGAGTCTTTCCCCTCTCTTAAGGACAATGAAACTGGTGTGTCGGATCCATGTGAATTGCTATTAGCTGTACAAGATATGGAAAGCTTGGAATGATATTAAAGTTAGGAAGCTTTAGGAGATGCTCACCAAATTTAATTTAAGCTGTTCCTCAGGCTAAGCCTTGTCTTCACTCCCCCCCACCTGCCTTTCCATTCCACAGAAAGCAGCATTTTTCAAAGTGGTGTATGTGGAATTAAACATTCCAGTTCTATGTTAGCCTAAGTAATTTTTGCAAGCCCCCACCCTTTTTAAAAAAACACCCCCCAAAACTGTAGTTTATATGTGAGATCCAAATCCTTTCAGGGGAGGAACTGTTTTCCACAAAAGAAAAGATGCTGCATTTCATGCCATGCTTCCTGGAAGGCTTGAGGAAGGGCACCTTCAAATGAGGAAAATAATTTACAGGTCAATATTCATGTGGTGATACTTTATTCCAGATCTCCAGACCCAGCAGTTTTTTAATATAGATATTAAACAGCATGGGGACAAATAAAAGAATGCCATAAAACACAAGAATGCCATAAAAGAATGCTACCACAAGATGCAGTGATAGCCACCAGTTTGGATGGCTTTAGAAGGGTGTGTGTGTAGATAAATTCCTGGAGGAGAAGGCTATCAGTGGCAACTAAGGTCATAGCTAGACCTAAGGTTTATCCCTGGATCATCCAGGAGTCAAACCTGTTCATCTAGGTGACACACAGGGGATCCAGTGCTCAGGCAGGGGCGAACCCTGGATGATCCCAGGATAAACCTTAGGTCTAGCTGTGGCCTAAGTCAGATAGCTATGTGCTACCTCCAGTAGCAGAGGTGGTAAGCCTATGTACACCAGTTGCTGGGGTACATGGGTGGGAGGGTTCTGTTGCACCATGTCCTGCTTGTGGGTTCCTGGTCAACAGCTGGTAGTCCACTGGGTGAACAGTGTGCTGGACACATGGCTCTTCTTATGTTCTTGTCTAACAATTGTGAGCTCCACCAGATCTCCAGAACATGAATGTGATTCTTTCAGAGGAGCCTTTATCTGTTGGAATAGAGTCAGCTATATATCTAAATAATAAATAAGTGTATTAAATGTATACGAGTCAATCCCTGCATTGAAGTATAATCCTTCTTATGGGGATCTAGATAATAGATGAATGACGTTTAATTCTTTGCGGACACCCAGACATAATTATGTTGAGATGCCGTATCTAGCATCAACTATATGCAATTTTATTGAGATAACACTAAAAAAAAATTCACCCATTGCTTTGTTTTTCAGGTGAAATCTGTGAATGGCTGTGGCTGAATCATTTTTAAAAAGCTATCGGGTTTCTTGACTGCATGGTAATGACCTTGCTTTAGGCATCAGAAAGTAATATCTGTAACCTTTTTCCAGCCCAGGGACAAGGAGGAATAGTCCAGAACTAGTCAATATTAATGTAAGTGAAGAAGTAATAAGAGCATCAGCTCAAGACAAAGGTTTCCTTAGCAACTGGAATTCTGCAAAAGGCCACAGAATAACATTCAGTTCAATTGTGTCATGTAGAACTTGCATGGCGCATAAGCTGGTGATGTTCCCACCCAGTTCCAAGGAAGCTGCAGGTTTATAAAAAATTCAGTCACTTCTATGGCAGCGAGGTCTAGAAGTATAACATATTAATAAAAGCCAAATTAAGCTTTAAAGGATTTGGTTTAGGAGTGAAGCTAGTACGACAGTACTTTATACATGTTTATCAATCATTTATCACACAGGCAACTTTGCATATCTATTAATGGTAAGAGCAGCAGCCTTTCAAACATCTTATTCTTCATAGCCCCAGAGTTTAATGGACAGCCAAACATTGTGTTTTATAATCTCACTCCCTAACGTCTCTAAAAAAAGAAAAGAAAACGAAAGCCCCCAATTAGAAACAAAGATGCCAAGGTTACTTACGACCATTGACCTACAAAGTCTGTGCATGCCTATATCAAGTAGCCTGTTGGAGGAGGGACAAAGCAATCGGTCCCTCTTCAGTCAGCTCACTACGTACCAACATGCTAGGGAACATGGGTGAGAGAGTGCTGTTGCACTGTCTCCTGCTTATGGGTCCCTGGTCATCAGCTGGGACTAGATGGACCCTTAGTCTCCAGCAGGGCTCTTCTTAATATATTCTTATGAGCTTATTCTGCAGCAGGATTGTAAGCCTATGCGGCAGGGCCTTGCTATTTACTGTTTTACTCTGTACAGCACCATGTACATTGATGGTGCTATATAAATAAATAAATAAATAAATAAATAAATAATAATAATATCTACATGGGGCGATATCCCGGGGATTGTCCTGGGATCATCCCTGTGCGTCCACATGACGCACAGGGGATCCCTGGAGCAGGGAGGAAAGATCCCTGCATTTCCCCAGGATATTGCCCTACCCTTTCTTTGCGGCTTTTCCTGCAGTCCCGGGATGATCCTGAGGACTATGGGTTGTGTGGCCTGCTGTCCTGCCTTCTTCCCTCTTCCCCGTGAGTAGCGGGGGTCATCTGAGGGGAGGAGCGAGGACAGGAAGAGTCCAGGGCCATTGTGGGTGGGGTGGGGAGCAGGTTCGGAGCTTTCTTTTCTTTCTTCCTTTTTTTACTTTTTCAGCTCCTGTATTCTTTTTTTAAAAATGGCAGGCGCAACGTCCTCCTTCCTCCCAGGATGTCAGGTGCTGCATGTGAATGCAGAGGGAGGATCTTGCGATCAGCATATCGTGAGATCCTCCCCCCTCCCTCCCGGATCGCCAGAAGGTCTAGACATGCCCCAGGGCTCAGTAATAAGTATACAAACCACTCTTCACCATTCATCCTTAGCTCTCAGAATGGACCTATATAGGTATGCATAATGGCTACAGAAGGCCCATCGGGAGCATGTCTGACCTTGCCCATGCTGATGGTATATGAGGGCAGGAAAATAATAACAATGCAAGTACTAATGTTGATTCCTGGAGGTCTTCAGTGTGCCAGATTTAAAAAGGATTGTTTTGGACTGCTCCGTGTTCTGAAAGCTGTACATTGACTTCCCTCCAGATGTTTTGAACGACAACTCCCAGGATTCCAGACCATTGGGGCTGATGGGAGTTGAAGTCCACAGCATCTGGAGGGACCCATGTTGGGCAGGACTGCAATATAGTGTTTTACTGTTTTCTGATCAGTTTGATGCAATTCGAGTTCATGCTGGTGGGAAATATGTTTTTGATTTTTTTTTAAAAAAAAGTCCCCATCCTTATCCTGCTTTAAAATCCTCTCCTGAGTCAGCTACCCTGCTTGCTTGTTCCATCCTTATCCTAGTTAAAACATGTCAGAATGATGGAATACCAAACAGCAGCTACCCTAAGGGGGAAAGGGGGGATTTGCTGAGTGGGCAGGAGATGTATTCCATAGAGCATTCTGATATCTGATGACAAATCCATGAAACTGGACAGCCGGTCTTCTTGCAACGAAATGAACCATGGATGGAAATAGCATTTGTCACCGGGGGTGGGGGAGGGTGGGAGAAAAGAAGCAGCTAAGAAACAGACGCTTCTCTGGGCCATGATATTTTCATCTCTGCTTGGCAAGTTGTGTATAAAGCATTGTGAATCAGTGGCTTCAGCCCTAGATGATGCAGGTGTTCGCATAATGGGAATCACAGCCCAATGATTTTCTAACTGGAAGCCTGTGGGATTCGCCTCAAAGGCTGAATTGTTCTTTTACCAGCAGCAGTGGCATCTTCAGGTCTTGATGGCAATGCTTTCCTCCCCTCAAATCAGCCTAGAAAGACAGGCCTTCATCAGATGCCATGTGGCGTGTTCTTTTCTGCATGAGATTTAGGAATGGAACATTAGCTGAATTCCAGTGACACATGATGCAGTGCACAGCAGAGATGGTTTTAGAGCTTCGGGACCCAATGCAATTGGAAGACTTCCAGAAGAGAAACTTGAGCTGCCTGAAGATGAACAGCCAACACCTATCAGCTGCGGGAAATCTGGCCCCTGTCCTTGGTGTCTTTCAGGGCTAGCCAAAGACATTTTGCTGCCTGAGGCAAAGGACAAGATGGTGCCTCCTACCCCCGTTCCATACAGAAACTGACTGGATTGGAAGTTGAATCTTACTTCTACAGTGGTAATGGGAAGTGAGATTCAACCCTCCATCGCACCTGAGAACAGCAGGCTAGCCTAGATGGCCAAGGTCAATGGCTGCTGCTGCCCCCTCCATGCCATCATGCATCTACCACCTGAGGGAACTGTCTCACTCGGCATAGTGTAAGAGCCAGCCCTGGCTGCTTTGTAGCATTATTGAAGACACACTAACTTCAATGGATCCAAATAAACAAACTGCCCCTCTGGTGGGATGACACAAAGTCTCACTCCATACTTTAGAGCACCATCCTATGCATGTTTAGACAGAGAAAAAAAAGTCCTATATCATGCTGGGTGTCACAGACCTTTTTGTGTTTAAACATGCATAGGATTGCGTGCTTAGAGATTCTGGAGTAGAATAACATAGTGAGAAATGTAAGGCAATTGTGGAATACCCTCCCCATGGAGGCCCAACCAGCATGGACGTTGGCTTTATTTCGGCACCAGGTTAAAATACGGTTTTTTATCAAAGCCTCTGAGGGCTAAATTTGCCTAAAGCTAGTTTTAATTGTTTTTATGGCTTTTAAATTTTCTACTGGTTTTAGCTTGATTAATGGTTTAATATGATTTTATCTGTGTACATTATTTATTGTTGAATGATTTTATCTGTATGCCGCCCTGAGAGTTTTATGATATAGGGTGGGATATAAGCATTTCAATAAAATAAATGAATAAATAAAGGCAAGACCCATTAATACCTTCAGGGCTTTCCATCTGCGGTGACTAAAAAAAATCCTTCCCGGCTGATTGAATGCTGCAGGGCTGAAATCATTGTCTCAAGCATCAGTAAGATCCTATTCTAGCAGACAACATATGTACCTGCCAGGACACTAAGATCGTCTTCAGCAGTCCTTCTCCAACAGCCCCTGCCAAAGGAAGTAAAGTGGGTGTCTATTAAGAACAGGGCCTTTTCTGCTGTGGCACCCCAGATGTGGAATAAGCTTCCTAGAGAGGCTTGCCTGGCACCTACATTGGACTCTTTCCAGAGTTTTTCCGGGCATTTTAATCTTTAAATTTTAAATCTCTGCATTGCTGCCAAGTTTTATTTTGGTATTTGTTTTATACTGTAGTTTTAAACTTTTAATTTTTTTTAATAATGTATCTTACTCTGTATTTGTAGTTTTAATTGTTGCCAAGTGCTCAGACCGCTTCAGCTATTAGGAAGTATAGAAATGTAATACAAATAAATAAATTACAGGTCATTTTTTAAAGTATTTCCTAAAGCAACATCTGAGTCCATAGGTGAAGTGCACAGATGACCACTACTCCACCTCAAAATTCAATCCAGGGTTACCAAAAAAACAAACAAAAATGTTGGATTTGAAGATGGACGGAAAACCGTCTTCAAATCCAACTGCATGGATTGGCCCTTACTGTAATGCAGCCTTCCCCAACCTGGTGCCCTCCAGGTGTGCTGGACTACAACACCCATAATCCCACAGGCAGCACAGCTTTCCAACACAACCAGAGAACCCCAGGATGGGGAAGTCTGCTGTAAGGAAATAAAAATGAATATAACAGATCTAACACTAAATAACATCTAGAGGCATAAGGAATGTCTGTGCTGTTTTCCCAAGGGTTATAGCACAGACCTATGTCAGGTTTCCTCTTGTATATCTCCCTCAGCAGAGGAAGGAAGGCAGGTAAGTATGAGAAAGCCATCCACAGAATGACCCAGTCTGAGCTTAGCCCTGGATCTGTCTTGCTTTCCTCATAATGTGGATGGCTAAATAGTTCCAATGAATTTACTTTTCAAAATTGTTCTGTGTGGCTTTTCACAGCAAAATCATCATCATCATCATCATCATCATCATCATCCACAGAACCCAGATTATATGTTCATTTCATCAGCAGTTATAAAATGAATGAATACTCCATGACATCACAGCAGCTCAACCAATCACTGCTTGTATCTCTACTACTATAAGAACTGTTGACCCAAGGGCAAATCAATCAGGGACAGCAGCTGATAGTGGGTAGAGCCAAGTTTGATGGTGGGCCCAGAGCTGATGCTACGTGAAGCCAGAGCCAAAAGTGAGCAGAGCCAGGGCTGTAAGTGGGTTGAGTTGGCAGGATTGCATCTTTTTCTCTCTCCCTTTGCCATACCATCATGCCTCTCTCTCTCTCTCTCTTTGCCACCCAAAAGAAATTAGGCTGAGGGCCACATAAATTTAGGCAAAGAGCTGCAGGATCTCTACCCCAGCTGTGGTGCTTTACAAGATGGATGATATATTACAAATAATTGGAAAGGGAGGCTTGTACTGGTTTTTTTTTTTTTTTTGCTTGTTACTCAATAGAACAAGAAGTATTTTCACTTTTGAAGGCAAGACATGTAGACAAATTAAGATCAAAGTAAATAAACCAATAATAAAGTAACCCACTCCTTGGTCAGACAAGGTCACCTTTTTGTAAGGAACAGGCCACATAAATACGATGTTGCTTTCTTTGCCCTCCTGCCCTATATTTAGGCCACTACCTTCGCGGTACAGACTTTCAGTTCTGCTGAAAGCAAAGGTCAAAAAGTGTTTCAGCAGCCGAGAAAAGGAAAACTTATTTTTCAAAGGACGGCGGCGATTACCTTTCTGTAGCTGTATCACATTCTTGCACACTATAATGTTGGGTTGCTTAGGTTGAATACAAATGCACATTTTGTAAAAGCAGTTCCTGTGTGTGTTTTTCTCTTTGTGGGGTGAGCTCACCTGCTTCCTGCTCCCGCTTTGTAAAAAAACACTGTTGATTGGTCATTGCACTTTCCCTTTTCCTCATGCTTCAGGCAGGCCTATATATGCTTATTCAATTTAATGTTCATTTACAGCCCTGTGTTTGGTTTGGTTGTTTTGTTTTTAAAGCAAAAGTCATTTTTTAAAAAAGTTTATTTATTTATTACATTTTATATTGTCCAATAGCCGAGGCTCTCTGGATAGTTCGCAAAAGTTGTAGAACTGTCCCGGGGATGTGGGAAAGGAAGCTGGATTGCAACATTACAGTCACTGGCCAGTCAGTGCTATGCAGAGGTGGCTTGTGCTGCAAACTTGCAGAATTTCCCCACCCTGTCCTTTGGGAAATAGTTACATCTGACTAAAAAGTAGTAAGTCTTAGAAATATACTGAAAGTCATCTTGTGTCATTTTTGACCCTTAGAAAGGTTCATTCTATAGTACTGAATATACTCATGTTAATTCACCCATCTTATCTCACCCTTCTTCCTCTACATGAACCTCCCTGTGGCTAAGATCCATCTAATAAGACCATGCCCCAGGTTCCTTTGTTGCCTGAGGCTAGGGGTGTGGCCACTACCAGCAGGCTGGCCCAAGACCTTTGCTGCCCATCAAAAGACAAGTTGGTGCCCCCTCCCAAACTATGTACAGAAGGTGATTGAACTGTTACTTCAATACCAGCAGTGAGACAGCATCCTCCAACCCAGCTGCATGGCCTACTACTCTGTCCTCATACCTTGCTGCCATCTCCCAGCACTTGCTGCCTGAGGCAACTGCCTCACCCTGTCTAACGGTAGGCCGACCATGACTACCATCAGAATGCTTTTATCTGTCCTGTCTGCCTTCTAGAGCTCTTTCCCAAGAGAGTCTTGCCAGATCTTTCCCCCTCAGTTATTTAAAAGATTGACCAAGGCATTTCTTGTTTAAAAGGCCTAAGAGATGAAGGGCTTATGCTGAGCTATTGGGTAATTGTTTGATTTGGATTTTTTAAAAAATCACTTGAGATGTTTTTCTTTGGGTTTTCCTTGTTGATGCCTTATTCAAGATTCTGTGAGCTGTGTTGAGAGCTTTCATAAATATCTTCAGGATATCATCGGACCAATGAAGGATCCTGCTAGGGTTTAATTTTCTAGAATTTGTCAATGTTGAATACACTCACACTGTTTTCAGTGTCAGCCACGCACCTGCCAGAATGTCTTCTTCCAACTTGAGTCAATCGGGCAAGTCATCAATCAGAGTGCTGCTCAATTTACACAAGTCTCCAGGTGATCCTCTCACAGGGGTGGCAGAGGCACTGCTGTCATACGGCAGACATAATTATATGAACAGGAATGCCCATGTGGATTCTGTAAGCATGATGCCTTCGATTTATGCCATGGTGATGGTACTTTACAGCAGTTGTGTCATGCACCATCTATGTCCCTGTTCCTCTATGCAATCAAGGACAAACTCATTAGAGAATGTTAATTTAAGATGTAATCAGTCCTAAGTGGTTTGAGAATTGGTGGGTTCATTATCTTAGTGTAGATTTCTCCTTTGCTATGGTCTTTTGCGATATACTACTGACCATACTCTTTAAAGTTTTCCCCCTTCTGCCCAAGCAGGGTTGCCATAGTAACTTGTTGTCTTGACCATGCCGTCTTTCACAGTTCGTGGCTGCTTCTCTCAGCATGGTTTCAGCTTAACAGAGCTCTGGTGTCTGAAAGCTTTCCTTTTAAAATTCTTTTTTAAAAAAAGAGAGAGAGAGAATATTTGTGGGTGTATATAAAACCCCTTTGAGACTGTATCATTGCAGAGAGTATGGGGAATATTCTGCCTCACCCAGTTTATACTAGTGCAATCGTCATTTCCTTTCACACACGTGACCTTGGGAATTGTAGTTTTGATTTGGATTTCTAACGGAGAATTCCTGGCACCTTCACCAAACTACAACTCCCAGGATCCTTTGGGGGCAAGGCATGATAATTAAACTGGTATAGAATAGATTTTGCTGATCCAGAACTGGAAATACTGTTCTAGGTGGGGTTGAGCTCTCTGTAAACTATCAGGCTCACACTTATAGGTGTTCCAGGATACAGAATCATTCCTGGTTTTCCAGGTAGCTACTGTGGCCAGGAGTGGCTTTGCCTAGTTTTAGCTAGTGTGCCAGTTGCACCCCATCCTGGGTAAAGCAGATCTGCCCACTGTTCAGGGCTGGCATCCGCCTTCAATGGTCCCCTGGCATAGTGTTGCTGATGGGCCCCCTCACTGACACACCACCCATGCTCCACCACTGCTCCTGCCACCAGCCTGGTGGTGGCTGTGGCAGGTGTGGGAGGTCCATATTTACATGCAACCCATATCTTCGTAGAGCCCTCTATTCTTTGGCTACTGTCAAGTGTGGTAGGATGTTGGGAACGCAAAAACCCTCCACCCCATAATTCTGGATAATCGTTTCCAGTATATATGGTCAGTCCCAGATTTCTGTTACATGTGATCCCTCCGCCACCCCATGGTACATGACATTCTTCCATGGAAATCTTGATTTCAGTCCAATCTGCTTCCAAATAACTTGAGCTCAAGATCATAGCTGGAGGTCACAATCCTCTGGAGATAGTTGACAGATGACTATCTAATGTAGGGTGGTCAGAGCATGGAGGCTATAAATGCATGCTTTGAAACTGATATATAGAAATCTATGAAGCAACAAATTTCCTCTTTATGCTTTGGTTTGGTTGAAATTTCACTATATAGGGAGCTGTGCCTGGAGCTTTATGAACCTTTATGGAGCAGGCTTGAGCAACTTTGGTGAGAAGGATCAGCAGTAGAGATAGGAAATGGGAAGGAACTGTAGAGACTATGTGGCAAAATCCACTGGAAATGAATTTTGACAAGGTCAGATTCCTAAATCTGTAAAGGTTACATTTCCAAGAAATGTGTTCACTGTTATTCACAGAGTTCCAATCATGCCATGTCCAAAATGCATATTTAGTATCCTTCTAGAGAAACCTATCCTGTACACAAAGGAGTAAAATCAGTTTAATCCATTTAATCTTTTAAACAGAGAAATGAGCTTAACATTTCAGCAGCTCTTCATATTAAGTGGCAGTGCCTTCTCATGCTCTGTCACTTTAAATTTCAGGAAGCAAGTGGCTATCTGGAAAAATTAAAATGTAAAAACATTACTGTTTCATATTGGGGAAAAACAGAAATACTAGGGGCTAATCTACACTAGTTTTTTTTTTTATCAATACTGCAACATCCAGTTCACTAACGCAATACATAACAGCCTTCCAAACCATTGTCTTGATGCTATGTCTTCCTCAATATTCAGTTTTCCCCCAAGAGTACTTTTATGATTTTTTTTTTCAGGGGAGGGTGATCATTGTTTTCATGTACTACTGAGTCACGTCTGTTCCATTCTAGCAGTATTATAACTTTACCAGTGGGAGTAGCTTCGGAGCTATAGAGTCTGTCTTGTAACATTTCTCCCTTTCACTTTTGAACCTTGGGTGGTTGTGGGGATCCATGGCTATCCTCCACATCCTAGACTTCAATGAGAGGGGTGATTGTTCAGCCATTTCGAAGGGAGGTTAAAGAGAGCTTCGGCTATTGGGCGGTATAAAAATGTAATAAATAAATAAATAAATAAATAAATTCAGTGCATACCTAGACAACTGCACAACTGTGAATAACCATACTATCATTTCATAACGTGCATACCTATGCAACTGCACAGGTACACATGCATCAGCTGAACTTAAAAAGGGAAAAGGCACCTGAAACTGCAGCATGACCTCAACTTCTCCTGCAGCGAAGGCACTATACAGTGACTTCTGGCATATGCTGCAAGTATAAAGATTAATGATAAAACACATGTGATCGTGCAAGCGTCCCCGTCCCCGTCCCCCCCCGTTCTAATTTCTCCCACAATTAGAACACAATGCATTGGTGTGTGACACTTGATTGTGTTATCAATGTAGCAGATATGTGCTATATTCAATAACATGACAAGAGTACAGAAATTACATGTGAAAAAATCACCAACATAGTGGTGCTTTGGAAATGAAAGGTCGAGTCCAATGAAGACACTTCCTCGGTCACATTCTTTTCCTTTCTTTCCTTCCTTTTTCTTTTTTTAATGCTAATTCTTTTAAAATTTCACTTTCAAAATTGAACTTTGAGGGTACTTATAAAACATTACAGCATAAAATGACATTTTAAAGAATTAATGTTAAGAATCATGTTCCTATATGCAAGAAATTTATGCCTTGCTTTTATCTAAAAGTCTCAAATCGGACACTGTATGTAATAAATTACCAGGGGGGGCAGAACCTCTTCAAATCTGGAGAATGACTATTTTTGAATTTTTATAAAACATTCCCAAAATTCTCAGGCAGGCAGGAATAATTATCTCCTAAAGGCATTTGCTTGGCTGACAATCCCACACACTCATGTTCATGCATGTGAATACATATAACAATTTTTAAGAAATTGTAATAGCTTGTGCTGAAATTAAACACACTGCACTAGCACAGGACAATGCGCCATATTACAGTCCATCTTCAAAAGCATTGAAGAGGAAGAAGGAGGAAGGTTGACTATAATAACAGGTTACCATTTGCATATTTATTTATTATTTATTACATTTTTATACCGCCCAATAGCCTAAGCTCTCTGGGCGGTTCACAAAAATTAAAACCATCATAAAACAACCAACAAGTTAAAAAACACAAATACAAAATACAATATAAAAAGCACAACTAGGATAAAACCACACAGCAAAATTGATATAAGGTTAAAATACAGAGTTAAAACAGTATAATTTAAGTTAAAATTAAGTGTTAAAATACTGAGTGAATAAAAAGGTCTTCAGCTGGCGACAAAAGGAGTACAGTGTAGGCACCAGGCGGACCTCTCTGGGGAGCTCATTCCACAACCGGGGTGCCACAGCGGAGAAAGCCCTCCTCCTAGTAGCCACCTGCCTCACTTCCTTTGGCAGGGGCTCACGGAGAAGGGCCCCTGTAGATGATCTTAAGGTCCGGGTGGGTACATATGGGAGGAGGCGTTCCTTCAAATAACCTGGCCCCAAACCGTTTAGGGCTTTAAATGTCAATACCAGCACTTTGAATAGGGCCAGGACCTGGACTGGCAGCCAATGAAGCTGGAAAAGGACTGGCGTAATGTGATCTCACCAGCCAGTCCCTGTTAGTAAAAGGGCTGCCCTGTTTTGTACCAGCTGAAGCTTCCGGACCGTTTTCAAAGGCAGCCCCACGTATAACGCATTGCAGTAATCCAAACGAGAGGTTATCAGAGCATGGATAACTGTAGCTAGGCTATCACTGTCCAGATAAGGGCGCAGTTGGTATATCAGCCTAAGCTGATAAAAGGTGCTCTTTGCCACTGAGTTCACCTGTGCCTCAAGTGACAGTTCTGGATCCAAGAGCACCCCCAAACTGCGGACCCGATCCTTTAGGGAGAGTGCAACCCCGTCCAGGGCAGGGCAAACATCACCTCCCCGGACAAATGAACCACCCGCTAACAGTACCTCCGTCTTGTCTGGATTGAGTCTCAGTTTGTTAGCCCTCATCCAGTCCATTACCGTGCCCAGGCACTGGTTCAGAGCAGTCACTGCCTCACCTGGGTTTGATGAAAAGGAAAGGTAGAGCTGGATATCATCCGCATATTGATGACACCTCAGTCCACATCTCCGGATAACCTCCCCCAGCGGCTTCATGTATATGTTAAACAGCATAGGGGATAAAATAGAGCCCTGCGGAACCCCATGGCTTAGGAGCCACGGCACAGAGCAATAATCCCCCAGCACCACCTTCTGGAATCGGCCATCCAAGTAGGAGCGGAACCACTGCAATGCAGTACCTCCAACTCCCAGCTCAGACAACCTATCCAGAAGGATACCATGGTCGATGGTATCGAAGGCCGCTGAGAGGTCCAGGAGAACCAACAGGGTCGCACTCCCCCTGTCTCTCTCCCGACAGAGGTCATCCCACAGGGCGACCAAGGCAGTTTCCGTTCCAAAACCAGGCCTGAAACCCGATTGAAATGGATCTAGATAATCCGTTTCATTCAAGAGTTGCCTGGAGTTGTCCTGCAACCACCCGCTCAAGCACCTTGCCCAGGAAAGGGATATTAGCCACCGGCCTGTAGTTGTTAACATCTTCCGGGTCCAGATTAGGCTTCTTCAGGAGTGGTCTAATTGCCGCCTCTTTTAAAGAGGCCGGCACCACTCCCTCTCTCAAGGAGGCATTTACAACCTCCTGGACCAAGCCGCGATCCCCTCCTTATTTGATGTAATGAGCCACGAGGGGCAAGGGTCAAGCACACAGGTGGTCGACCGGACTTGGCCAAGCACCTTTTCCACATCCTCAGCCCTCAATAACTGAAACTCATCCAATAAAACTGAACCGGACGGCGCTCTGAACGCCTCTACTAGTGGTGCTGCATTAAGTGTGGTGTCCAATTCATGATGAATCTGAGCAACTTTATCTTCAAAGTGCCGTGCAAACTCGTCACAGAGTGCTACCGAGGGTTCAACTATCTCACGCCCTGGCCCAGAATGATACAGGCCGTGAACCACCCGGAAAAGCTCCGCCGGACGACACTGAGAAGATGCAATGCTGGTGGAAAAGAACTGTCTCTTTGCCACCCTCACCGCCACAGAGTAGGCTCGATAGTGAGCTCTAACCCGTGTTCGATCAGACCCAGCACGAGTTTTCCTCCACCTGCGTTCTAGCCGTCTCCCCTCTTGCTTCATTGCCCTCAGCTCAGGTGTATACCAAGGAGCTGACCGGGCTCTGCTCAGAGGGAGAGGACGCTTGGGCGCGATCGTGTCAACCGCCCGAGTCATCTCTGCATTCCACAGAGCGACCTGGGCTTCGACAGGAGCACCGGCCATATCAGCAGGAAAATCCCCCAGAGCCCTCTGGAATCCATCGGAGTCCATTAGCCTCCGGGGGCGGACAATTTTAATAGGCCCCCCACCCTTGCAGAGGGGAAAGGCCGCCGAGAGTCTAAACCTCAGTAGGAAGTGATCTGACCATGACAAGGGGGTAGATGTTAGTTCCCCCACTTCCAGATCACCATCCTCCTGCCCAGTCGAGAAAACCAGATCAAGCGTGTGTCCCTTTGCATGTGTTGGGCCGATGACATGTTGAGACAGCCCCATGGTTGTCATGGCAGCCATGAAGTCCTGAGCCGCTCCGGATACAGCAGCCTCGGCATGGAAGTTGAGATCCCCCAGAACCACCATCCTGGGGGTCCTCAACACCAGGTCCGAGACAACCTCCGTCAGCTCAGGCAGGGAGACTGTTGGGCAGCGGGGTGGACGGTACACCAGCAGAATCCCTAATCTGTCTTGAGTACCCAACACACAGTACAAACACTCCAGACCAGCACTCGACTGAACAGGAAGCCTAGAGAGGGAGATTGTATTCCTATAGACCACGGCAAACCCCCCTCCCCGGCCCTCGAGTCTGTCCTGGTGCTGCACCGAGTACCCAGGAGGGCAGAGCTGGGTGAGAGCAACCCATACTATTTGATTTAGTATGGTTTTCTTTCCTCTTAAACTGAGAGCCAGGATGATGTAGTGATTAAGGTATTGGATTGGGACTCAGGAAATCTGGGATCTAGTCGTCATTTGACCTCACTGGGTGATTTTGGGCCTTTCAATGGTCTTGTTCAGAAGATACCTTAAACCACAGCTTTAACCATGGTGAATAAGGCAAAAAGACTTATTCACCACGGTTAAAGCCATGGTTTAAGGTATCTTCTGAACTGACTCTCAGACTCACCTACCTCACAGTGTTGTTGTGAGGATAAAATGGAGATGAGGAGGACCATGTCAGCTGCCTTGGGTTCCTTGTAAGAGGAGGGGGGGAAGTGGGATATAAGTGCAATTAAAAAATAAACTTAAAAAATAAATTTCCATCCCAACCTAAAATAGACCAAGGAGAAATGAAGTTCTTGTACTTGTATCATGGTTCTAAGATATGAAAGACAAACCCATGGTGTGCACATAATTTTATAAATTGACATGATTGTCAATGTGATAAACAAAGCCGATTCCCGTTGCCCATTGAACAGACTCTAATCTTTTAGGTTCTAAAAGGTTCAAAGTACTGCTACTGTTGACTGGAGCTCTTTAGCTGAAGAAGAATGCAATCGACCTCCTATATCATTCTCTCTCACTCACACACATGCACACCAATGCAGAAACACATATATGCTTGTGGACATGCATGGCTTCCCTGATTATATGGATTTTCACTATACTTGTATAGAAAAGAATGTGCACATCTTTTTGTAACGTTAATCCAGAACAGACTTTGGGCATTTATCAGTGATGTTTTCCATGTTTATAATGATTTACATTGAATAGAGTGGGAGTTACTTCCAAATAAACATGTACAGGATTGTGCTTTCAGTGAACCATTACGTATAATCATAAATGATACAGAAGGATCTAATCAAGTAATGAAATAGCTTCAAAAATGACAATGGACTTCACATTCCTGTGAAGTCATATGGCGCTAAGAGCCAAAATATTTCTTTTTCATTATACACCAGATGGTGGAATAAAGTGGTTGTTTAAACACAGTGTAACTTGCTATAACCTGGCATAGCACATTATTATAATATGTTGCATGTGTTCCTGCACATTTCAGGACTAAAAATATAACAGTTCTTTCTTTTCTTTTTAAAATATGGCTACATGCTGTATTTTGTTGATCTCAAGAGATCTATGGAAAATCACAGCAACAATAAAAGTGAAGAAAATGCATAAAATCCATTATTTATATTAACAGTAATAAAGACCCAAACGACAGAAAGGCATCAGATGTAGAAGTAACCATTTCTTTCCGGTCTTGTTTTAAATATATGGAGCTTTGCTGAACATAAGGAAAATGCAGTGAGAGCAGAATGATCAAATTAGAGAAGGAACAAAGAAATGATTGCATGATGTATTAATTGTTTCATTGACTTACTTTTGAAAGAGTGCAGGATGAAAGCATGATGCTACTGCTAATTAAACTGAGCAATAGACTATGGTGGACCAATCTATTACCTGCCCTGTTGCCCTGGCTGCTGTCATCTTTCTGATGCCCTTGGTGCTGATACAGCTTGCTATTTTCTAGCCCCGTCCCAGGACAACTGGCAAGTGGAGTTGAGTGTTCTTTCTGGCAGGAATGAGGGAAGCCACTTCCCCACAGCTGCTCCTTCTCTTGAGGATGGATAGGGCCAGCCTGGTCTTCTCCTTGCCATGATGTTTTTCCTGGGAGGCAGTGGGTTGCAACCTCGCAGTGGTCCATGATTCAAATTTACGTGGTTCTCCCTCTTTCTTGCCTCCATCTTTGATTTCCCCCCATGCTTCGAATGTGAGATCCACGCTGTTTATTTGTTTATTTATTTTGGTTATCTATCCATTCTATTTAGTTAATTACAATAATAAGGTTGATAGTGTTACTCCTGTTTTCATACAAGTACTCCTGTAAACAAATAAACAATAGGTCTACTATTATAAAAGTGAACAATTGTAAATGTTTCTGACTGCATTGTGTTGTGCTTTTTAAAAAACAACCACCAAAGGATGTCGAGATTTAACAGGATTTTCCAGAGTCTGTCAGCCTTTTCTTAATTTTATCAGTTATTTTTGACATTTGTGAAATTTGTCAAACCTGCATGATTCACTCCTTTATTGCAAGTATTGCTGATCCATGCCAGTTTTTCTTATGAGTTTTGCAACCATCAACAGGTGAGTGAAAAAGTACCGAGTTGTTTCTACACATTTCGATCCCTTGTAATATAATCCAATTGTTTACATTACAGCTGGATTTCATGGTTATATGGTTATACTGAGGTACTGTGAATTAACTATGCAAGTCCCCTTCAGTACAGCCCTGCCTTTCAGCCCACCCACCCCCACCCTCCCTTTCTTCCAGAAGGAACCCTGCTGCAGGACTGAGTTGAGAGCCCTGCCAAGGAACTGTATTTTAAACCCTGTTTAACAATATAAATCTGTTGCTATATATTAGTTAATAAACCTATTACTTAGCTCTGTGGAGCTTGAGTCCAGTAACTAAAGTCCAGCACACCACAAAATGTTAATCCGTTCACTACCATTTTCTTCTTTCAAAAATTTAACCCAAAACTTATACCAGTGGGCAGGTCTACTACATATGCAAGAAGTCTGCACCTCTAGAATTTATGCTGATTCTCTTTATTGATACTTGTATAATTTAAATTTTGTACATCCCTGGTTATTTTTGTATGCTTAATGGATGATGATGATGATGATACATTGAGCAAAGGGGTTGGACTAGATATCTTCCTAGGTCCCTTCCAACTCTATGATTCTGTGATGATTTTGAATGGAAGTTCAAGACCGAGACTGAAAAACCCCCGGCTGGAGTTGATCTGTGCAACTGATGTGGCAGAGGAGTTGTCTTCAGGAATCAAGCATAATAATACTGTACACCATTTTTGCCTAATCCTGTGCCAGAAAGCTTTGAATGTGATTGGGAAATTACAATTGGGGAGGCTGCTGTTGTCTACATACTATTATCGCCTGCTATTGGTGCTCTGGAATGATTTACTAAGGCTACAATCCTAAACTCACGTACCTGGGAGTTAGTCCTCAATGGGACTTATTTCTGATTAGATGTGCATAGGATTGTACTGTAAATTGTTTTGCAACACAAGTTTACCAAAACTTGGGATGCTGTGTTCTCTCAGTAGTCATTGTACCCCATCCCAAGTTTTCTAGGACATTGGCTCAAAGGATCAATAAGAAAATTGGGCTATAGTTCATGCCCAATTATTGGTAAAATTGGTACATCTTGCAATTGGTACATCATTTCCCAAAAAGATTTTCCTTCCTGAAAACAGAGTTTCATTAAAATAGACAAGATTGAGGAATACACCTCTTGTTCATTTTCAATCAACAATTCAAAATATGTGACTTTTTCATTTCTTTGAGCCCTTTATGAAGCCACTTAATTATAAAAAACATTAAGATGATTTTATGTCAAAATATTGATCTTAAACTGCACCTTGCATTCGATCTCAGGAGAAATAAATACTGCATGCTTTAACATTTCTGAAATGAACTGTTCGAACATATTGGGTTCACTAGGCTTGACTTCGTTTCAAAGGTAAAACAACAAAAGGTGACATACTCAAGGCTGGTTCATGCTTTGTTGCAGCACGTAGGCTTCACATGCAGTGGGGAAAGAGAGCAACCTCTAAAGATACTATTACCGTATTTCTTCGATTCTAAGACACACTTCCCCCCCCCATATAAACACCTCTAAAAACGGGGTGCGTCTTAGAATTGCAGGTGCGTTTATTATTTCTTAGAGTCAAAGCTTTTTTTCTGTTGGTGGTACTGAAATTAATGTGCGTCTTACAATCGATGGTGTCTTACAATCAAAGAAATATGGTAATAGAATATGGCATGTGACTTAAAACCTATGCATGGACACTTCATAGAATCATAGAATGGCAGAGTTGGAAGGGGCCTACAAGGCCATCTAGTCCAACCCCCTGCTCAATGCAGGAATCCACCCTAAAGCATCCCTGACAGAGCGTTGTCCAGCTGCCTCTTGAATGCCTCTAGTGTGGGAGAGCCCACAACCTCCCTAGGTAACTGATTCCACCGTCTCACTGCTCTAACAGTCAGGAAGTTTTTCCTGATGTCCAGCCGGAATCTGGCTTCCTTTAACTTGAGCCCGTTATTCCATGTCCTGCACTCTGGGAGGATCGAGAAGAGATCCTGGCCCTCCTCTGTGTGACAACCTTTTAAGTATTTGAAGACTGCTATCATGTCTCCCCTCAATCTTCTCTTCTCCAGGCTGAACATGCCCAGTTCTTTCAGTCTCTCTTCATAGGGCTTTGTTTCTAGACCCCTGATCATCCTGGTTGCCCTCTTCTGAACACGCTCCAGCTTGTCTGCATCCTTCTTGAATTGTGGAGCCCAGAACTCTAGATGAGGGCCGAATAGAGAGGAACCAGTACCTCACGTGATTTGGAAGCTATACTTCTATTAATGCAGCCCAAAATAGCATTTGCCTTTCTTGCAGCCATATTGCACTGTTGGCTCATATTCAGCTTGCGATCTACAACAATTCCAAGATCTTTCTCGTTTGTAGTATTGCTGAGCCAAGTGTCCCCCATCTTGTAACTGTGCATTTGGTTTCTATTCCCTAAATGTAGAACTTGGCATTTATCCCTAATAAATTTCATTCTGTTCTTTTCAGCCCAGCACTCCAGCCTATCAAGATCACTTTGAAGTTTGTTTCTGTCTTCCAGGGTATTAGCTATCCCACCCAATTTTGTGTCATCTGCAAATTTGATCAGCATTCCCTGCACCTCCTCGTCCAAATCATTAATAAAA
The DNA here is from genome assembly GCF_023053635.1 of Elgaria multicarinata webbii. Lineage (NCBI taxonomy): Eukaryota > Metazoa > Chordata > Lepidosauria > Squamata > Anguidae > Elgaria > Elgaria multicarinata. Next base: position 70,810,469 of record NC_086175.1, read on the forward strand.
ATGTTGAAGAGCACTGGGCCCAGGACTGAGGCCTGCGGCACCCCACTCGTTGCCTCTCCCCAGTTTGAGAAGGTTCCATTGATAAGTACTCTTTGAGTCCGATTCTGTAGCCAACTGTGAATCCACCTAATAGTTGTTCCATCTAGCCCACTTTTAGCTAGTTTGTTAATCAGAATGTCATGTGGTACTTTGTCAAAAGCTTTGCCGAAGTCAAGATATATGACATCCACAGCATTCCCACAGTCCACAAGGGAGGTTATCCTATCAAAAAATGAGATCAAATTAGTCTGACAGGATTTGTTCCTGACAAATCCATGTTGGCTTCTAGTAATCACTGCATTGATTTCAAGGTGTTTACAGATTGACTTCTTTATAATCTGCTCCAGAATTTTCCCAGGGATGGATGTCAGACTGACTGGTCTGTAGTTCCCAGGTTCCTCCTTTTTGCCCTTTTTGAAGATAGGGACAACGTTAGCCCTCCTCCAGTCGTCTGGCACCTCACCCGTCTTCCATGATTTTGCAAAGATAATAGACAAAGGTTCTGAGAGTTCTTCTGCTAGCTCCTTCATTACTCTAGGATGCAGTTCATCGGGCCCTGGAGATTTAAACTCATTCAAGGAAATTAGGTGTTCTTTGACCATTTGTTTATCAATCTCAAACTGCAATCCTGCCCCCTCAACTTCTGCTTCACTTATTCCAGGGGGGTCATAGACCCACTTTTGGGAGAAGACCGAGGCAAAGTAGGAATTGAGCACTTCAGCCTTTTCTTTGTCGTCTGTTATCAATTTGCCATCCTCATTAAGCAGTTGAACCACCATTTCTTTCCTCTGCCTTTTACTACTCATGTATCTGAAGAAAGCCTTTTTATTGCTTTTAGCATCCCTCGCTAATCTCAGCTCATTCACAGCTTTAGCCTTCCTGACGCCATTTCGGCACTTCTGCGCCACTTGTCTGTACTCTTCTTTTGTAGCCTGGCCTTCCTTCCACTTCCTATATGTATCCCTTTTTGTTTTCAGGTCATCTCTAAGCTTTTTGTTGAGCCACATTGGTTTCCTCTGTTGTCTTCTATCTTTTCTCCATGTTGGAATTGTTTGTAACTGTGCCTTTAAAATTTCATTTTTTAGATACTCCCACCCATCCTGCACTCCTTTTCTCATTAGGCTCCCTTGCCACGGGACCTTACTTATTATAGTTCTGAGTTTATTAAAATCAGCTTTCCTAAAATCCAGAGTACGTGTATGGCTACGCTCGACTTTTGTCTCCTTCATAATCAAGAATTCAAGTATGACGTGGTCACTTTCCCCCAGAGTTCCCGTAACTGCCACTTTATCCACTAAGTCATCCCTATTGGTCAATATCAAGTCAAGGATTGCTGATCCTCTAGTTCCTTCTACCACTTTCTGTAGGAGAAAGTTATCACCCATACATGTCAGTAATTTCTTGGAAGGGCCGCTTTTGGCAGTAATGGTCTCCCAACAGATATCAGGGTAATTGAAGTCCCCCATCACTACTACATCACACTTCCTTGAAACACTGGCAATTTGTTTCTCAAAAGTTTCGTCCTCGTCTTCTCCTTGATTGGGTGGTCGGTAGTAGACTTCGATTATCATATTCTTTTTATTCCTTGCCCCATTTATTTTAATCCAGAAGCTCTCGACGGGGCTCCCAGTCTCATCCACCTGTATTTCTGTGCAGGGATAGGTATTTTTAACATATAGTGCAACTCCACCTCCCTTTCTATTTCTTCTGTTCTTTTTGAACAAGTTATATCCTTCAATTGCTATCTTCCAGTCATGGGAGTCATCCCACCAAGTTTCAGTTATACCTATCAAGTCGTATTTGCCTTCATGTAATAAGAGTTCAAGTTCATTCTGTTTGTTTCCCATGCTCTGGGCATTAGTATATAGACATCGAAGACCATGTGTTTTATAGTCTGGCTTTGTTCCTACATTGTTGCAGACACTACTTTGGGACACTGTTGGAGCTGTTCTCTGTATTGTGGTGCATTGGCCTTCATCCATTGTTGCCTCAAAATTTACGTCTCCCACCCCCGTAAGATTCAGTTTAAAGCCCTCCTGATCAAGTTCTTCATGCTGTGGCCGAACTCATTCTTTCCAGCCCTTGTGAGGTGCAACCCATCCCTTGCCAGCAGTCCATATTCCAAGTAGCGTAGCCCGTGGTCCCAGAATCCAAAACTCTCATGACGTCACCACCTTCGAAGCCAGTCGTTCATCCGGAGTATTTCCCCCCCCCCCTTTCTAATCCTCTTCCAAGAACCGGGAGGATGGTTGAGAAAACTATTTATTTATTTATTTATTATACCGCCTAATAGCCGAAGCTCTCTGGACAGTTCACAAAAATTTAAACCATGAGGAACATGATAAAACAACCAATAATCTAAAAACTCAAATACACCTATGAAGCTTTTAAAGCTAAAAACATTAATTAGCTTGTAAACTCTTTGGGGGTAGGGACCTTTCAAACCTATTCTTTTAAAATTATCACATACATAAATTATACTATATAAGTAATAAACAAAAGTAACCCATTACAAAAAACTGATTAATGCGTGTGTATGCGTTTGGGCATGCAGAAGGTGTGAAAGAAATTATTGGAAGTTCAGGAAATTGTGATAGAGCATTACCAGTTACACCACTTCCCTCCCCCAATTTCATTTCATTTTTTTTTCATTTCAAATGAAATTAATGACACCCTCCCGCCCCAGTTACCATACTTGCTGAGCATGGCACTTAATTAGGAATTTGGTGTGAATATTTGGAGGATGTTCATCTCAAATTCATTTTATTTGGGCAAATAAAAGGGTCCTGGACATGTCTGATGAATCCAAAACAACTCTGAAGATATCTGAAAGCAAATTATTTAAATAAATGACTCAATAATCACTGGGTCCATGTGCTTATGTGTATTCAAGCTCCAATTTCATTTGGGCTGTGAATTCATTCTGGGTTTCAGTCAGACCCAGCCAGAACTTTAAAGGAGCAATCCAAGGTGCTGAAGCCTCTCCCCCAAACAGGTCTAGCACCTTGGATAGCTCCCTAAGAGTTCTGGCTGGGTTTGACAAACCCAGAATGCATCACAGCCCCACTGAAATCAGAGCCATGAGCCTCCACTGGCAGAACACGCAACCATTATGAGAGCAATGCCACGTCTTGTGTTTTTTCCACATTACAAATGCATGTAATGCTTTTTGCATAATATTGGATTTAACCCTGTATTAGATAGAAGTTCATTTGATGCAGGGGTGGGCAGGTTCAGGGGCCATTCCCTGTTAATCTTTTGGCTTTGGGGTCTGGCTGGTTTCTTTCTCTGTCCTTTTCTTTCTCATGACTGCCTATGTGTTTCTTGTTAAATCAGTGCATGTAATTAATACCTAAACTTTAAAGTCTAGCAAGCGGCTGCCTGTTACCCCTGCTTTCTGCAATTTGCCTAAATCCTCTTTGAACTAGTTTAATGCCTTTTTTTCGTTCTGTTGCTTTTGCTGGCAGATTTAGTCACTGTGTGTGACAGAAATTCTGCCTCGAATCTCAGATGGATTAGTACCCTTCCTCAGTTACAGCTGGAGACCTCTTGTTTTTGACCTAGTTATTTCTCAAACATCTAGCCACTTTGGGAAGGGTTAGGGTTTTTTTAAAAAAGAAAACATATATTGATGATGAAAAATCTGACATCCATTCATTACTTTGACTCTGTTCAGATGACACACTAAGCCACAGTGGTTAAGCATTTTGAGCTAAACATTATGGCTTCATGTGTCATATGAACCATGACTTAGCATGTCATGTGAACCATTCCTAACCATGGTTTAAACACACTAACCGTTTGCTGCAAAAGGGTTAGTGGCGTAATCATGGCTTTGTGTGTTGTCGGAACAGGGCCTTTATTTTCTCAATCATTTTGTGTGCCAGTGAAGTACCAAACCAATGGCAAATTGGCATAGTATACTTCAATCTCCATCTTATTGCTAAAATAAATGCCAACAAGGAAGAAACCATGCAGGCTCTTAAGGCTCAGCTATATCAAAGTCTCATATAGGAAAAGTCTATGGAACAATAGAAATGTGATTGTGGTATATTAAGTGATCCTATTTTTTAACTTGATGGCTTGATAATTAGCACTAATGGTCAGCTCGCGTTCTCAGAGTTCACTGGAGATGCTTGTTCGATGGCGTCATCTTTAATAAAATGAAATGTACGAACAGCCTTTTAGTGGAATAAAATCAACATGGAAGTCAGAAAATGGATTGTAGTGGATTGAATGCAGAAAATAGCTAATAAATTTGCAACGGATCTTATATAGAAAAGCCACTGCTATACCTTACACATGAAAGCATCAGAAAGAGAAGATCAGCAATATAGTAAATGAATAATGCAAGACATATTGGCTTATATATAGTAAGCTTTCCTCATCCTGGTGCCCTCCAGATGTTTTAGAATACAACTCCAATCACCACTGACCATTGGCTGTACTGGCTGGGGATGATGGGAGTAGTGGTTCAAAACATCTGGAGGAAAATTGGTTCATATAGTCAAAGATTTCTGAAGCTGGGATTCAAAAGGTCATCTAAACATCCCTCTGTCATTCATTATTTTTAATTAGACATAGAACATTCCAGACATATATTTCCCTCATTTATTTTTTAAATGCATTTTAATATTCAAGGATGATGTACATGTCTAAATACAGTGAAGCTACAGTGTACAATATTATTGGACAACTGTTAAAATTAGAATTCTTATTATGAAGAAAAGAAAGAAAAGGGTTGCACAGAAACATGTTTGTTATTTCAGTCTTGGATAAATATGATTACATTTTTAAGAAATGTGTTTTACTGATGTTGTCCATTTCTTACTTTAGTTACTTAGCGTTGCCATTTCAACAATGTGTTGGAACGTTTTCATGCCATCATCAGTTGCTGAAATTTGTAATTCCCTGGTTCAGTGTAGAAATTTGTCTAGCTGATAATGCTTGCCTATATTACAAATTGAGCACCATTTCCCCAAGTCGTTATTCTCTGGCTCAGAATGTGAAGTGTGCCCATTCAACCTTCAAACTGAACTGTTTCGAAGGTACATATGCAGGAAGGTTCTGTTTCTCATTAATCTATCATAGAATCATAGAATAGTAGAGTTGGAAGGGGCCTATAAGGCTTTTAATCCCAATGAAATTCTTGTTGATTGCAGTGAACATGATCTGCTCTGCTTGAGTCAATGTTCTTGTTTACTTTGTGCAAATACCTTATGTGGTTGTTGTCCCTTGCACACTCATAAATACCATAGTTTATTCTGGATCAAACCAAGCCAACTTCAGCAATCGCTAGCCAACAGTTTTAGCTGCTTCATTATCCTTCCTTTTTGCTGCTATACACAATTTTGCAGCATGCATATTTGCAGCACCTTTTAATTAATAGCTTAGAAATCAATTTCTGCTCTGGCACCTCTCTTTTTTTTTTACACAGTTTTTTTTTTTAAAAAAAAGTCACCCCACAACAAATAGCATTTCAAAAAGACAAAAGAAACCACAGCAGGAAACCATTTCTACAAATGTTTTTAGAAGTTTGAATTGTGTGTGTTGGGCCAGGGGTGGGTGGGTGGAGAATAGAAAGAGGAAGTTGCTACCACCACAACAGCAAGTACTACCTCCTCCCAAAACCCCTCCCCCAAATATTTTGCTCCCTACCCCAACAATAACTGAAATAGCCACTCTGAATTCACCACTTAAAAGGGTGGCAATTTGGGGGGGGGGGGTGTAGTTTGAATTTAGCCCTAGACTAAGGATTTTAATTGTGTTTCAACTAGCATCTGAAGTAGGATCTCATGGACAATTGCAGTAGCTACCTCTGTGATTAAAAGCACTGCATCTTGCCCTTGCTTAATCATGAGACTACCTGTTACAATCTTCCACAAAGCTTCAGACATTACGCTGCTTGCACCAGCAGACTGAGCAATTATTTATTTATTTATTTATTTAGAGTATTTTTATCCCGCACCTCAGCCAAAAGGCTCTCGGAGCGGCTTACAATGTATCAATAAAGAAGACATTATTAGCTGGAGTTAGCCAGCAGCAGTAACATCTCCACTTCCAAAGATGAGAAACTGTGTCAATTGCGTCTTTTAGATTGGTTTTGTGTTATAATGAACAAAGACATACAACTCTGTCACTGACTATCCATGGAACATTTCCCCACATGCGTATTAGACAGGTGAGTACAGGGAATCTGAATAGTTTAGATTTATTCTCCTTTATTCCTCATATTGAGGCAGTAGCTAAATCTTGTCGATTTTTCCTGTATAATATTGCCAGGATTCGATCATTTTTGTCTGTCTCTTCTGCCAAGACGCTTGTTCATGCACTGGTTATTTCACGGTTGGACTACTGCAACCTTCTTCTCTCTGGCCTTCCTTCTTCTCACATCAGTCCGTTGGTTTCTGTTCACCACTCTGCCGCAAAGATCATCTTCTTGGCTCGCTGCTCTGACCATGTTACTCCGCTTCTGAAATCTCTTCATTGGCTTCCAATTCACTTCAGAATCCAATATAAACTTCTCCTGTTGACCTTCAAAGCTTTTCATGGTCTAGCTCCTTCCTATCTCTCCTCTCTCATCTCACACTATTGCCCCGCTCGTGCTCTTCGCTCCTCTGATGCCATGTTTCTCGCCTGCCCAAGGGCCTCTACTTCCCTTGCTCGGCTTCGTCCATTTTCGTCTGCTGCCCCTTACGCCTGGAACGCTCTTCCAGAACATTTGAGAACTACAAGTTCAACCGCAGCTTTTAAAGCTCAACTAAAAACTTTTCTTTTTCCTAAAGCTTTTAAAACTTGATGTTGTGCAGACTTCTACTCTTACTTTCTACTGTTAGTTTTACCCTACCCTGTGCCTGCTTACCCTACCCTGTACCTGTTGGCATTCTCTTCCCCTCCTTATTGTTTTACTATGATTTTATTAGATTGTAAGCCTATGCGGCAGGGTCTTGCTATTTACTGTTTTACTCTGTACAGCACCATGTACATTGATGGTGCTATATAAATAAATAATAATAATAATAATAATAGTTCTCCCTCCAAGTCTCTACTTTGACTTTTGCACATGCCCTAATGTTTAATCATTAAAAAAAAACATTTTAGAGAATGGGGCTGGGTGTACTAATAAAGATATAAATAAAGCCAGGACTAAGGTAGCCTCAGCTGTGTGCCAAGAAAAAAGCTGAAATCTGTGACCTGTATAAATGTTGCACGTTAAGCACATTTGCGTAGACTTGCTTATTTTGCATAAAAAAACTAGTCAAGATGAAGGGCAAAAGAGCTACGCGGGCACTGATGCTTCACCTCTGATGACACAGAAGCCTAATAGTCAGCCACCCCAAAGTGATGCTGAGAATTTAGCATCATTGGTCACATCCTCCCAAGCTGCTTTCACAGCCATAAGATCTAGAAACTTGCTGTTAAAAAGAAGAAAGATATTATTAAAATGTGGTACTGCATGTTACATTTTGTGCTTGCATGATAACCCTTTGCAGATAAGTCTTTTAATCCACATAGAGAGGGGGTTGGAGAAGCAGGATTGCATGCACACACATACACACTGTCACTGCTGCTCCTGGTTTTTGCAACTTCAATGGAACATCAGGACCAAAGCACATACAATTGTACATGAACAGGTTCCCCCCCTTCATTAAGATCATAAGAAGAGCCCTGCTGGGTTAGACCCAAGTTCCTTCTAGTCCAGCGCTTTGTTTACACAGTGGCCAACCAGCTATCGACCAGGGACCCATAAGCAAGACATGGTGCAACAGCACCCTCCTGCCCACGTTCCCCAGCAACTTGTGTATATAAGCTTTCTCTCAAAAACCCTTGAGAGTTCTCTCACCCCAAAGCCATAGCTCTCTGGGCGGTTCACAAAAATCTGGATTTCAGTCAGAACCAATCAGACTGCACCTATTTTGGAGATTGGGTTCAGCACCTTGGATAACTGGTTCTGGCTGAAACCCAGAGAAAATTCACAGTCCCACTGACATCAGAGTCACCAGCCACTTCTGGAGGTATATATGCAGACTTCAGCTGAACTTATGTCAGTCAGGGAGTGGGCTTACTGCTCCTTCCTCTCAACATACAGCAGCCTTCCCCACCCTGGCACCCTGAAGATGTGTTTGATTACAATTCCCATCATCCCCTGATGATGAGAATTATAGTCTAACACATCTGCAAGACAACAGGTTGGGGAAGGCTGGCATTCTGTCAAGAAATACTTTTGTAAGCCGCCATGAGAGCCTTTTTTGGCTGAATGGCGGCATAAAAATCCTTAAATAAATAAATAAATAAATAAATGTCTGAGAAGACCTATAACGTGAGCACTGAAAACACAGAAGCCTCCGTATTTGGGGTGGGAGGGAGGAAATACACAGAGGAAGTAATGAGAAACAAGCAGGGATGTGGGAGAAAAAAGAAAATTATACATTATATAAACTCAAACTAAAACCAGGAAGAGCAGTAATCACCAGCGCCTCAGCAGCACCCGCAAAGCTTGTCCGCTAGATTCCGTTTGTTTTGGTCTCTTACCAACATATCCAATGAGGTTCCATCAGACAGAGGGTTTTTATTTTTTACTAAGAAGATATCAGCTTTAAAGAGGCTTGTCAGTACTAGCGTAGAAAAAGATAAACAGCCTCCAGACAAACCAGCCCCACCGAGCCTTCAGCTTGCTGAAGGTTAGAAGAATAAATGAATAGATTTAAAGCAAAACTATAGCTCAGTTGCAAAGCAATTGCTCGACTCCACTGGGAATCAGCAGCTTAATGTTTGCAAGAGCCTTGCATCTCAAGAGGATACCTAAGCAAGGGAGTGCGAGTGCCCATCTTGGATTGTTTAGTACGGTGGCTGCACTAGGCAAAAATAAAAAGTAAAAAAGGTGAGCCTCCCTCTTCCCACCCACCACAAAAAGCCAAACAGGTTCAGCCGGGCAAGCTGCATCAACCTCTTCTGCTGCACTGACTGTGCAGGGGAAAATACAGCACGCTCATTGTGCGTTCAACTGCGGCATTTCCATGGCCAGCCAAGAGTGCTGTCCATGGTACTTTACAGGCAAGAGGGGTAATTTTTTTTGTATCCTTACTCCTTCTTCCACAACAATAACTCAGTAGCACAAATGTAATGTAAACCCAAGCACTTGGTAACTAATATTAAGAATTATAACACCAATAATACAATCAAGTCCCACGTCAGCATCGAGCACGGAATGTCCAAACTTTGCCCATAGGGTTTTATCTATGTAGATGGTTCAACTAGCCCAGTTCCTTAGTCCTTCTTATGTCCTGCCATCCTATCAAAATATCAGGCCACAGCTAGACCTAAGGTTTATCCTGGGATCATCCAGGGTTCGCCCCTGCCTGAGCACTGGATCCCCTGTGTGTCACCTAGATGAACAGGTTTGACCCCTGGACGATCCAGGGATAAACCTTAGGTCTAGCTATGGCCACAGTTGGATTCATATTTAGTCACAGAAGCATCGAAAGCATATGACGACTGATAGGACATCCCTCAGTTATACTGTCACATATTACCCAAGGGGGGGAGGGTAAGATCCCCCCCAAAAGAATAAACATTCCTGAGAGGAGGATTCTTCTGTCATGTTTGAGAGATGTTTCTATTAATACACACACACTAAATTTCTCAGAAGGTGCAAACCTATTTGACTTCACATAGTTACCCTTTCTGCAATGGACAGCTTCTTTTTTACAACAGGACAATTTTGCTATTGTTACTGATGATTTTACACAGACTGATATGTGATAATTTTCTAGCCTTCTGGTAGGGTGGGAGAGTTGGTGGGAAGGGAGAAAGACCATTTCAAAATCGATTTTGGAAGTGGGATGGCATTATTCGGCTGTTTTACATGAGGCATTTATTGTGTGCTCTTGATTCCTTGCTCACAGTTGTTTACAGGTTATTTAAACAACATTGTGATCCTCTACTTTTGTTTCTGTTTTTAAGAGCACTATCCAAGTTTTTTTTTTAAAGCAGGGAAAATGGAGTATTATTTCTGAAAGTGAAAGAAAATGTATTTTTCTACTTGCGTAATTGCAATATTCTGCTATAGCTCCGCACCACCTTGACGTTATGTAGTGGAAAAGCAGGAAAGGAAAATTTCTTTGTGTAGAACTCAGATCTCAATACTGTGAAGAAACTGAAAGTAGTTACAGCAATCCACAGCTTCATGTAGAAAAGCTCACAAACTATAAAAAATTATGAAAGGCAGATATCCCAAAATAAGAGCAAATGCCTTGGACATTTTTTTTAAATCTTGGTAGTACTACAGAATAAAGAGACAGCTCCGATGGCAGGGTGATGTAGTTTGTGTTGCTTTCAGGCTGGGCCCTGATAGGTTTCCTCTGCTCTTTTCCCACATGACATTCCCCACCCTTGTATCCTTTCCTCTGAATCATGGATGACAATCATCTTAGCCCTTAGGCATCTTCTCGACTTGTTTCATCTGAGGCAATCTTTCCGCATGTCTTGTTGCCCTACTTTTATACACCCTTCCCCCTTTAAATTCTCCAGAAACGTCGATTAAACCAGAAAATGTCCAAGAGGTGTGATGTCTGCATGCCCACCATGCAAGATTTCTGGTGGAATATGCTATGGAACAGGAACCTCCCTAGCTTTAATGGGTAACAGGCCCGAGTTTTTAAAGGGCTGTGCTACATGCATTTTGGTTCTAATGTAAAATGGCAGCTAGCAATGAACACAGTAATTCCCCTTAAATAATACATATTTTACATGAAAGCAAAACAATTTGTAATCGCAATGTGGCCTCTTCGGTAGCTACAGCTATCATGGGGTAATCACCCCCGTAGGGAATTTAAAGTACTCATCTGTTCTTCATTTTCTGCTTTACCCCAAGGACATGATTATCCTGTGCCGATGGTCATATTCGTTGTCATGCCTTATTGGTTAATTGCAGCATCTTTTTTTTTTTTAAAAAAAAAAAGAATAAAATCAGGTGAGATTGTCGAAATCCCTTTAAGATCGTTTAATGGTTCTGAGATGGAAGCGACATGGACTAATGAGCCATTCTTGAACAAGATCCAGAGACCCCCATCGAAGGAGCCATGTTTTCCTCCTCCCTCCCTGTGCACAGACTGTGGTGAAGTCACTCTCCTGGTTTCTCTTGCACAGCTTCGGGCTTTTTATGTCAAAATACACCAGCTGAGCATGTAGGATAAGAACAGCCACAGGCTTTCCTCGGCTCCTCAAGACATTTCAAATCTACACGTTCCTGATTAGTATAATACTCTGCTTCTTTCAGAAGCACCCTTCCCCCCTCCCTTCCCATCTTCAAAATGGGCAACCTTGAGAAAGGCAGTAAGGCTAAAAAAAATGTTTAAATAAAATGTCCATGGAAGAGAAAATATGCCTTGGACTGGAAGTACCCACACACCTACACACAGGAAAGACGACACGTGCATATTTCATCTTTACCTCAGAAAAAAGCATTAAAACAATTCCTTAACATTTCTAACTGAACATCTATTTGAAATAATTGAAACTGAAACGTTAACAGAAATTACATTTTGCTAATCCATTTACAATGGTATAAATTGCTTCGCGTAGCCAACTGCCAGCCTGACTGCTCTAGTTAATAACTTTAATGCTAACGTTCCTTCAGGCAAGGAGACAGTCACACCGCTGACCATGGATGCGTTTGCTGGGGCCTGCTGGCTATTGTCCAGCCTCTAGAGGAGAGCTTAGCTCTCAGGTTTAGTTGCTTTCCTTATCTCTTACCAATGTTGCAGCTGTTTAATACAGTAATGCAAGCTAGCTCGGAAGGCACTAAACAAAGAACGACTTACTTATCTCAGCCTATTTTATGTAGTACTCAATAAGGGCTGCATCTATTTATTTATTTTTAAAGAAAGTAATATCTACAAATATTTTACTATATTTTTCCTGAGGTTTAGTGATTTCCCCCCTTTATTTACCAATGGTTCCCTTGCAAAAAATGAAGGACACCTAAAATAAATAAAGAAATAAATTTACTAAACACTGCATCAAACAAATTTCTATGGGCATTTTACAACACTAATGATAATGATTGAAATAAAATCTCAATAGAATCAACAGTATAACACTGATGAACATGCCAACACAGCATACGATACAATGAAATACAGTACAATAAAAGGCATCTATGTAGAGATGAAATTTCAGCGTCAAAACATTGAGGCTGCTGCATTGCAATTGCCTATGGATGCCTGGGATATGGCTTGGGGAGGCCTCCCCAGTGCCCTCCCCTGCCCGCCCACTGGCACAGCCCCTTTCCCTTCTCTCTGAGGTTGCTTTTGCAGCTGGCATGGTTCTCTCTGTGCCGGCTGGAAGGGGGAGGGGAACTCAGATTCCTGGATAAGATGTTGGAGTGCTGTCTCCGGCCTCAGATCCAGGAATCCAAAATATCCTCTCTCTCCCCCTCACATGACTCTTTCTAGGGTCCCTAAATTGCTCCCTAAACAGCCCAGCTTATTTCCAGAGAGGTCTTCAAACTCATTAATATCCCTGTCCAATCAGATTAATCTCAGGCCAACAATTCCTTGACAGCCAAGAGCTGCTGTTTTCTCATATACAGCAACCCCACTTGCACATGATGCTCAGGACTATTAGCAGGTTTTGTGAAAATAATTGAAACATGAATGAATAACTGAAAACCTAAATTGAGGGAGCAATCTTATGGTCCCTAGAGATTGTCTGAGATGCCATAGGATACTGGGTATTTTCCACTCCAAGGACAGAGACACGCTCCAACCTCGAAAGAGGTAGACAGAAAAATGACCTTAGAGACGTCAGAAAGGGGCGCTTTGGTGGGCGGGAAGGAAGGAGACCAGAGAGGCCAGGGTATGAGCTATCTTGAGCTTCTTCTAGCCTCCTTCCCTCCCCAACTGAAGCACTGTTGCTAGATGGGCAAAAAGCCCGTCGAGTGAAAAATGCAGGGCAGGAGGATGGAGAGGTGAAGATTGCCTCTGCCACTTCTCCCACCCAGATCTGAATGATCAGAAACCCCCAAATTCAGGGCCCTCTGAGCATCGAGGGCACAGGCAAAAGGATGCGCCCTTAGTAGTCAAATCCTATGAAAAAGGCTTTAATGATATTAAGAATCATGCCATCAAAAAGCTCAACAAAAGTGCTCAGTAATATTACCGTTGGGCTTATATGTACCATCTAAGAAGATATTTCTAGGCAACACAAAGCAAGTCATCAACTATATATAATTGCAGTGTCAAATATAACAATGAAATAGTAGAAGCTATAAAATAGTGTCAAGGATCGTCACCAATAACACATGCATCACACTATGCCATATCTGACTTGAATGGACTGATAAGTAGAGAGATAAAGGTCATTATTTCCCAAGCCTTTACAAAATTAATTTCAGTTGCAGTAAAGAGGAAACAGTGAGAAAAGTATGAAAATAAATCAGAAGTTAATCAAGGGGTGTTCTGTAGGTAAACCTGAACTGGATCTTCTGACATTCCTGTGCTCAGTGAAGGCTAGATGAACGGATTGCAGCATAAATCCACTTGATGGGAATGGAAAGTTTCTCTGTTATTAAACATAATTACTAATGCCATTAAATAAAATACTCTGGCCACTTCAGTACTGTGACTAGAAGTCACTTTTCTAAATATGTTTCATCAATCAGTTGTATTAATTATTTGTACCTATGCAGAAGGTCAAGAAAATGAGGTTCACTGAAGTTCATGCATTTCTAGTCCCTACTCAGCTATGAAACCCACTGGGTGACTTTGGGCCAATCACAGACTCTCAGCCCAACCTACCTGCCAGGGTTATTGTGAAGATAAAATGGAGAAGAGGAGGATTATGTACACTGCCTTGAGTTCCTTCGAGGAAAAAAGGCAGGATATAAATGTAATAAATAAATAATAAATAAAATATTTAAATAGGGGGAAAGTCATGCTGGCAGGAGCATGCTGAGAACTGTAGGGCTTTTTCGGTCGAAATATGCATAGATTGTGTTTTTGGAGCCCACCTCTAGACTTGGTTTCCTAAAAGTTGTCTGTCAGCTTTGTCAGAACTCTCTTTTCTATTGTCACACAGAAGCACACTGCAAAGAAAAAAGGATTGGATGGCAACCAATCAAAAGACATTGTGCAGTGATGCCATCTTTCCCTCCTTTATGGATTTACTGTGATGATGGAGAAAAACCTGGGAGAAGCAGTGGGAAAACGGGGGAGGGTTACAAATAGAAGATGACAACATCAGGACTCATTATACATTCCATGAATAAAGAACACAGGCTGCACACGAAAAACCTTGTCTTAAATAGGGTGACCATATGACCGGATTTGCCCGGATTTGCCTGGGCTTTTGATGGCAAATCCGGGAGGGGGAGGGGAAATCCGTTTTTTTTTTTTTACAAAGAGTAGCTCTAATGGGAATTAACAAAAATGCTTATAGCTCTGTCATTTTTTAAGATAAAGACATGAAACTTGGCACAATGGTAGCTCTTGGGTAGAGCTTTAGTCATGCCAAATTTGAAACAGATCTGTTCATCCATTGATTTTTTAGGATTTTTTTTAAAAATTGAGGTTTTAAAATTATTATTTTTAAAATCATCATTTTTAAAGTTAAAGAGATGAAACTTTGTACCAAGATAGGATTTAGGTAGAGCTTTAGCCACACCAAGTTTGAAACAGATCTGTTCATCCATTGATTTTTTTAGGAATTTTTTAAAAATTGATGTTTTAAAATTATTATTTTTAAAATCCTCATTTTTAAAGATAAAGAGATGTAACTTTGTACCATGATAGGATTTAGGTAGAGCTTTAGCCACACCAAATTTGAAACAGATCTGTTCATCCATTGATTTTTTAAGGAATTTTTTAAAAAATGAGGTTTTAAAATTATTATTTTTTAAACTGTCATTTTTAAAGATAAAGAGCTGAAAGTTGGCACCATGAAAGCTTTTAGGTAGAGCTTTAGCCGTACCAAATTTGAAACAGATCTGGGGGCAGTAGCAAACCCTGTTAACAACAACAGCAGCTTGCAATGAGTGAAGATACAGTCAGAAAAGATATTTGAGGGAAGGGGAGAATGTAACACACAGAGTATAGCAAAAGCTTCAAAGTACAGCAAAACCTACAAAAGTAGGAGTGAGTGAAGTTAATTTCAGATACATTGAATCTCTCACTTGTTCTTTATTTCAGTGATTTTAACATTAAGATGTTATGTAGAACAGATTTGTCTTAAATGTGTGCTGTAAAATCAGACATGTGACCAAGGCTATGTTTGGGTGGGCACGCCCCTTTGGTACTGGACACGCCCCCTTGGGGGCGACCTTGTTGTCCTCCTTTTTGGTTTCCAAAATATGGTCACCCTATCTTAAACCAATTAGCAATGGTGAAGTGGTAAATTTGGAGGTGCAGGTGCTCATCATGGCCGTGTCCATAGCCACGCCCCCAAGGTGAGTCTAAAGAACATAGGCAGCTTGTGTTGTTGCATATCAACAAACCAGTTCTAGAAGTTCAGAAGGCAGGTCCTTTGTAAAGCAAATGGGCCTTAGAGCTCCATCCGACAAGCGTTTTATTGCACGCTTGTTACTGAGCACTCACGGAGTTTGCTCAGGTCCCTCACATGATGTGGTCTGCCTTCCGCGCCCCTTCTGGCCTTCCTTGTGCAACAAAAAAACCCTCATTAAGTCAGATGTTTTTTAAAACTCGGAATCGCTGCTCTCTCCTGCTCTGTGCAGGAGAAGCAGCGCCATTAGAACAGCAGACTCAATGGGCCTCATGCTCATTCTGTACTTCCTCTTTCTTGAAAGAGGAACTAACCTGAGGAACAAAAACACTAGCTGAGAAAAGAGGTAGGGAGTGTGTTAACCCCCCACCCCCGTGATGGAGTTTTAAATTGCCCATTCAAGAGCAAGCCACCCCCAAAGACTTTGCATTACACCAGGGAATAAAATATTGCTGCTGGGAAAATTCATTTCCCCGTAGGGACTGGGAGGAATGCAGCTAAACCCAGAAGAAATAGGCAAGATCCAACAGATGCAATCAAGCAACTGGGTTCCAAAAAACACTTACTATTGCAGTATCACAATCTAGTGCCTATGACATCACCAGAGGCAACAGTCCCCTCTCATTGAAGTGCCAGATCAATGCCAAAGTTATTTCTAAGTTTAAAACAACAACAACTGTAAGACTAAGTGCATATTCACTTATCTACATGAATCAGCAGCTGCATTGTATAACTGGTGCAGTGCCACCGCACAGCCACCACAGGGCAAATAAGCCATATATACAGCCCCCAGATCTTTAGGCACAATCAATGGGAACCCCACTGAAAAGAAAGAGAGAACTGTTGTTGTTTCAATGGAGGACGTTCTGGCATCTTCCCCATGGAATATGCCCAAGGCCCAGGCCCAGCTTCCGCCTGCTGGAAGATGCATTCTTATCTTACGACTGATTAGATAGGTAACAGTTTGCCAAGCATTTGCTAGTCAAAAATAAATATAACTCAAGCTGTAAATGTTTTAATTAATAAGGTACAAAAACAGTGCAGCCTTTTCATGATTTCATTGCTGTGGGGAATTTTTGAGTACAAGATGGTTTCGGAGAGTGCTAAAGATATACCATCTGATAACATTTGACAGATGGGGATTCTCAAAAAATGGAATGTACTGAGCTGTTTTCATAATATCAGGCACATGATGCTCACATGTGTGGCTCTCTTCTCCCCCGCCCACCCACTTTCCTGTGCAATATCTAGAATTCAAGTAGTATCACTTCAGTAGTCTTGATCTGCCCCCCAAACGAATGAATGAAAGTAAATGGACTTTGAAGAAGTATGTCTCATTAAAATCAAGTAACGGCACAATTCTATACATGTCTACTCAGAAGTAAGTCCCATTGAGTTCAATGGGGCTTACTCCTAGGTAAGTGGGTGTAGGATTGCAGCTTAAATGTATTTGGGATTGAGGCAGACCATTCAAGTGCAGTCTTGCAGAGACAACATAAATCTGACTGTTCTACAACTATATGATATTTATAAAAAATTAATTTCATATACATATTACACAACATTGGATGTAATCTAAAGCACTTAGCACTGATTTATTCATCTTTCACAGGTTGAAAAATTTGTTGGTCATTCCAAATCACAATTGCTTAATAGCTTTGTCTGGGTTCAAGTACATTGACTGACAATATGATCTATCAGTTTTATGACTTTTTAAAACCACCACCACCACCTGTTTCCTTCTCTGAATGGCACTGCCATTTATCTATTTATTTATCTATTTTAACAGTTTTATCCCACTTCCCTGCTCCTTACAGATGTGCTCAAAGTAACTTCCAAAATCCAACAAACAGATCGAATTAAAATAACTATAACTGACATAATTCAAATAATAAAATATGTACTGCAACTACAAAGAGCACAACGGAAAAAAAACTTAAGAAATTACAACAGCAACAGAGTTCAGCAACAGAGTCAAAAGCTTACTAGAAGTCAACAGTCTTCAGGTACTGGAAGAACACCAGTAACAATAAAGATAATCTAAGTTCTTGGGACAGGCTGTTCCACCAGGGTGCTGCCACAGAAGAGGCCCTTCCACATTGCAACCAATATTGCTATTTTATTTACATATTTAAAACATTTATATTATTTAAAATATTTACAATGGCCCTGTTCAGAAGACACCTTAAACCATGGCTTTAACCACGGTGTTTAAGCCAGAAAGCTAGGCCATGTTCAGAAGTTACCCTAAACCACGACTTTAACCACGGTGACTAAGGCGAAAACCCTTATTCACTGTGGTTAAAGCCCTGGTTTAAGGAGTCTTCTGAACACAGCTCGGCTTTCTGGCTTAAGCACCGTGGTTATAGCCATGGTTTAAGGTATCTTCTGAACAGGGCCAATATAACAATAAAACACAATGAAATAACAGATAATTAATAACATGTTCAAGGAACAGAAAAAATACAATGATTTGAATATAAAGCAGTATAAAACCATTTCTAAGCCACAGCAATAAAACAATTTAACAGTACCATATCCAGGAAACACAATTAAAAATTGTTTTAAAAGAGTTTCTGACTATTGCAACTAAAGAAGCAAACCATTCCATAAGTGAATTCCATGAGTGTATGGGAGCTTCATAAGAAAGGGGACACTACTGAGAAGGCCCTGCAGAGATGGAGGATACTTTTTTGCCTGACAGTACTGTCTATTCATTATTATTGATACATGGCAAGAGCCAGTGTGGTGTAGTGGTTAGTGTTGGACTGAGTGTCAGGAGGTCAGAGTTCTAGTCCTCACTTAGCCATGAAGCTCACTGGGTTACTTTGGGCCTGAGACTGACTCCCAGACTAACCTACATGGTTGCTCTGAAGAAAAAATGAAGAGGGGAACCATGTGAGCTGCCTTGGGTTCCTTGAAAGACAGAAAAAGCTGGGATATAAATGCAATAAATAAAAATAAAATAGAGTCACCATTGTTACCATGAAAGTATTCTGGAAACCAAGCAGATGCAGACCTCTTCAGATGTAGACAACCCAATCTGGCCCCCAACTTTTGGCAGGAGGAGAAGCAGTGTTAACATATGCTTTAATCAGGTAATGATCTGACCATGACAATAGCTTACTATCATCAGATCACTGGGATCTTGACCTATGCAGAAAAATATGTCCAGTGTTTGTGTGTGGCCTTTAACATGTGTTGGGCCCAAAACAACCTGAGGCAGTCATTGAGGCCATCAAATTGTCAGCTGAACCAGAGGCCAACTTGGTATGGATGCTAAGACCACCCAGCAACACAAATCTGGGGCATTTCCAACACCAGGTTCAAGACGAGCTCTGACAGCTCAGATAGGGAATCCACTGGGTAGCAATGTGAAACCAGCATCATTCTCCAGTCTGCCCTGGAACACAACACTGGACAAGCAAAGCCAGGTTTTATGCCTGAACAGGAATCAAGTCATGTAGGGGGTCACAAAGTCACCCATAACTATGTTTTGTCTTAATCTTACTATTATCATTGTTAGCCTTTGGTGACTTGTTTTTGGTGGACAGGTAGGAGATAAATCAAATAAAGTAATGTCTGTTTTGATCCAGAGTTAGCCCACTTAACTTGTCCAACCAGGTTCAGGTAAAACACGGCACACCTACTTTCCTCTATGGAATAAGATCGAGGAGGAGGGATGTCTTACTTTTGACTTGGTGTTAACACCAGCATCAAAATCAGAACCAATTTGCATGCCCTGGAAAATGCACAGAGCTTGGGTTTATGGTTATGGCCTTTAAAAATATGTATCTTTTTGATTAGTTAACTTCCCCTCTTCTGTGATGGAGTCTTTCCCCTGGAAAATGAACAACTAAACAAGCATTGTTTTATAGTACATTATAATATGTTTTTTGCTTTGAAAAACCTGTATCAGTTTACTTATACTATTTTTGTAGTTGGTGCCTTATGAACTCCAGTTGTGGAAGTATTTTTTAAAAAAAGAAAAAGGTAAGATTATTATGAACTGGCTTTGAAACAGGCCATCTAGAAGTAGTCCTGGCTGTTTCAAATGCAAAGGGTAAGAAGGACAACAAAACATACAAAATTTAAAATTTGCAATAATGGGTTAAATCCTATAGGATTGATGCCCAAATGATGGAAGGCTTTGAGATCGGAGGCAGGAGGAGCAATGGAAGCTCTTGAGTCTCGCTGTCCTCCTTTGTAGTATTTTCTGCTAGACAGACCTCTGAGGCCATCTAGCTGAGTCGTCCTGCCAAGGGCTGGGACAGGGGCTGAAAGGCCATTGTATCTGGCCTCTCCCCTCCCCACCCAATGGCATGCCCCCATCCCTTTATCTTCCCAAGGTTGGACCTTGGAAAAGCAAGTCTTCCTGGAGCTGGGTGGAGCTTGCAAGGGGAAATCCCAATTCTCATTTCCCCCTCTGGATTCAGAGGAAAGCCCCACCATCTTATGGGCCCTCTGACTTCAGCCAGGGGCCCTAGGATTGCTCTTAAAGGTATCCTTAAAACGTGAATGAAAACAAAAAATTGTTGCGCAAGTATAGGATATGTAAACATTGCACCTATTAAAGCCAATTTCAGTAAAATCCTAAGTGAGACAAACTGTTAAATATATTAAATCCAGGAACAT
Organism: Elgaria multicarinata webbii; assembly: GCF_023053635.1. Taxonomy (NCBI): domain Eukaryota; kingdom Metazoa; phylum Chordata; class Lepidosauria; order Squamata; family Anguidae; genus Elgaria; species Elgaria multicarinata. The sequence continues at coordinate 70,830,641 of NC_086175.1, forward strand.
TACCCCCCCCCCGCCCAAAACATTAGATTACTTTACAGTGCAATTCTATGCATGTGTACTCAGAAGTAAGTTCCAGCATATTTAACAGGCTTACTCTCAAGAAAATGTGCATAGGATTGCAACCTTAATCAATCTATATGGAAGCTTACACCAGGAGTTAATGTCTAGTTTTGCTTAATGACCCATTAAGACTCAAGCAAAGCAGCCACTAACTGTGATATTTTATAGAATCTATTTCAAAGGGACTATTAATATGGCAATCTGACATTGATGTATTAAGCAATACATTTTTTAAGGCCACAATTCACACTTACCTGGGAGGAAGTTCAGTTGAACTCAGTAGGGCTTACTTCAGAGTAGACATGCCCAGGACTGAAATAATACCTTGAGAGAATCATCAGTTTTTTAAGCCTATCCACCAATAGGGAAACTCTGGAAATTATAGCAATTTACATTCTGGAGTCTATTGCTGAAGCAAGTTTTACTGAGCAATTATTAGAGCCGGGAGAACACGAAGAGCTGAGTTTTGCAGATGCAGCAGATCAGAGACCAAATGTGTGTAACCTGGCCAGTAAAAAAATAACTTGCATTTGCTGTTTGCAGAGCTGGGTAGGGAGCCAAATTGAACAAAAGAATATAAACAAAGGAGACAGCTTACCCGCTGCCATGCATCCTCAATAGCTGGGGTTATTAAACACCCTTCCACATACCTACCCAGCACCAACATTTCCTTTACTTTTGAATAAAGCAGTACTTAAATACTGTATTTTTATACTGGCTACCTCATTTTCATGAACACCAGGGCTGGCGTTTAGGATAAGCATGGTTGGGCCTACACCCCAAAGGTGTGCATTTGAAACCAAATAAAATTTCATACAATACATCCAGCTCCATCAATCAGCACATAACAGAACAAAAGACACCTGATTTAGCTCACTTGGAAATTGCCATTTCAGGCAGCCTTCCAAAATATGGGCTATCAGCCAGAACAGGTATCAGAATGTGGTTTCTGTGGATTTTTTTTGTGGCTGATTGCATCACTTCCATGTAGTTCTGGCCCATTCGGGCTTTTACTCTGTCCCCATCATATTTCCATCCTATCTCCAGACAGAGGCAGCCCCCCAAAAGCATGTTCAGGAGACCAAAGCTAACCCCCTGCCTCTTTCTCAGTCCCAATCAAAAAGACACAGATCTTGCTTAAATCCCTGTGGATGGGGGAGAAGACAAAGTTATACCTTTTGCCAAAATGGCTCTCGGCCTTTCAGAAGTGTCTCCAGACATTTCCTAATCATTCTGGGCCATTTACCTGTCATTTCAGTAACAACAGATGTGCCTGGCAACCTGGCCAGCTGACTATTAAGGAACATTAGCAATCACTCTGGCCCCATTAACTGTCACCTGTCCAACTCAACCCCCACCCCACTGCTAACCCCCAACTCACAACAATATAACTGTCCTTTACTAAAGATATGCACCTGTTTAGTCCTGTAAGCTAGGAGCAGCGGCTGCTCCTAAATCAGAGGAGGGGAAAAACAATTTGTGGCCCTCCAGGTGTTTTGGCCTATGACTCCATTGGCTATGCTGGCCAGGGATTCCTAGGAGTTGTAGATCAAAACCTGTGGAGGCCCACAAGTTGCTCTCCCTTCCAAATGCGTAGTCAGCAGTCCCTGTCAATACCTGTGATATGAAATGCCTGCTTGTCAAGAAAAGGTTAGAATTTTAAAGTCACAATCTAGGACATAGCTATGAATTCTTACATCTCACAGACATTAATAAGGCTTCCAGCTCAATTCTAGATGTAGATACTCACAAGGCTTCTAGAATTTGTGGAATTACAGCAACTTGAAAGAGGCCTGCCCAGTAGCTGCATGTATAACCCCTCATTTGGAGGCATGGGGTTTGCAGTAAGTGTAAACTGGTCCATAAAAGAAAATGAATCCACCCTAGCCATATGTTTGATCTGCACAGAGCACAGCTACTAATCCTCCTGCCATTTGGGAAGTGTTGGTAGGCCAGAGACAGCACAGAGTTGATGTTTCCATATTCCCACCACTATGATGTGCTCCCCCACCACATCTCGTTCTTGGGTAGTTTGGTACTCTGCAGTTTTGCATCCCATTGATATTGGCTGTCACAAGATGTGTTGAATGTAAGCCTATGCGGCAGGGTCCTGCTATTTACTGTTTTACTCTGTACAGCACCATGTACATTGATGGTGCTATATAAATAAATAATAATAATAATAATAATAATGATGGGGGCATGGCCATTCAGAAAACAATTAGGCCTGGCCAATCGCAAAACATACACTTCGCAGAACCCAAAGTGGTGTAGCTAAAAGACAAGTGACTTGCCCATGAACCTACGTAGTACAAAACAGAGGTGGGGGCTAAGCCCCCAAATGCAAAACACATGCCTTAACAAAACACATTAATAAAAAGATCACTCTCAAATCAATATTCCCTAAACACCCTCACCCTCAAACTCCTAGCACACAAACCTGCGCACAGAATGAACACCCCCCCCTTCTCTGCTCTCTCTCCGCAAACACAACTGCCCAGCCCCCCTCCCTGCCCGCCCCACCCATGTTTATCTCATTATCCATGCCAAACTTCTCACCTTTGGTGGGCTTAGTGCCTCCATTCTCCACAAACAGTGTGTGCATGAAGTTTGATTCTTGGCAGTGATGTGCTAATAAATCATACATCCGCTTGCAATGCAATCCTTGCAGCGCAATCTCACTGTTTTCAATGGGTCCTATTAAGTGGGTATGGGTTTGTATTACTTGTAATACGACAGCTGGTTCGTGTTCTCAATATAAACATATTACCTCATAAGCATTTGGGGATGGGGGGCTGACTGTCTAACATTGAATAAGAAAGGATAAACATATTTGATTTGAATTTTTAACATTTAAGGTGAAGGTTTCTGATAAAATCTGAAAAGACTTTTGCCAAGATCTGAAATCTGACTTTTCAACCCAAATGCAAACACTTTACTTTCACCATTGGCTATTGGGCGTAGGGATGTGTGTGTGTGTGTGTGTGTGTGTGTGTGTGTGTGTGTGTGTGTATATATATATATATATATATATATATATATATATATTTTCAGGGTTACAATAGATTAGCTTGGTTAGTCCACAGTCAGTAAAGTGATTCTACGTTTAACAAGTGCGAAGCAGGGCAAAATATGCCAGCTAGGTTGTGCCCACCCCACCTTGAAAAAAATCTGATGACAAATTATTCCAGTCTCATTCTTAAAGGAACAGGAACCCTCTCTGAGTCTAGACCTGGTAGTCTGGTCCATTTTAGTAGTGGGATTGTTACACAACTGTTCATTCATAGGCTGAGTTTGGATGACACGCTAATCAATGGTTGTTTTCCATTTTGTTCCTATTACCCCTCGGTTGATTAGCATGTCAGCCATACATTTGTTTAGTAATATTTCTTCTGCTCCACCCAAATTGTTGATTTCGCACTTAGTAAAAAATAAAATGCCTAGAATAACAGCACCCCACATTTAGAGTGTGTCAGAGTCCCCTTGAATTTAAATTTATGTTCTTATTGAGTGAGGAGGATGCATTGAAGTATTTTCCCACATACTTTGCAAATCCTTCCGCAACTTACTTTCTCCGCTACTCCTACCTCCCAGACATGTCATTCCTACTTATCAACGCATATTTCAGCGACTTGTTTTGAAAATTCGTCTTTCAGCAAACTAGAGGTGGGAACGGAGAGTTCTGGCATGTTCTCCGGCTGGCTGGCTGGCTCCCTGGCTGCCCTCCTGGCTGCTTTGAGCCCGGCGCGGGCTGTGCCGGATGGAGGCTTGCGAGAGGGTTAACGCTCCGCTCCGCTCTGCTCGGAGGCAGGGAAGGTTAGCAGAGGGATCAATGTGATTAAGGCGGGAGGAGCGGGAAGATGTGCCTGCTGCATGGCTGGGGTGGCTGACGGCTGGTGCGGGTGGGAGCCTCCCTGCTGCGGATGAAGGGCCGGCGATGACCAGGGATGGTCCTCTGCTTGCGCTGGGGGGCTTTTTCACCTGTGGACCGGCTGCTGCCAAGCTGCTGGCGCCTGCCTGGGCGAGCGAGGGAGGAGGAAGAGGAGGAGGAGGACACACCTGAGCTCCAAGCCGCCGCCGCCGCCGCCGCCGCCGCCGCCTCCCTTTCCCCTCGAGCTGCAGCTTTCTGCCAGCGAAAGCAAGTGTCAGTGGCGAAGAGACGCTAAAGGAGAGGCAGTTCGCTCGCTTTAAGGACAATCGGGCACCGACGCACAGCCGCCGCCGCCGCCTCCTGCGAGCCAGCCAGCCAGCGAGCGAGCGGCTTTCCAGCTACCAGCCAGGATCCGCCGGCCTGATTTCCTCGCTGCGCTCGCAGCTGTAACCTTGCCGTTGACAGCCCGGGGAAGGAGAGCGGAGAGCCAAGCACATAGCTGGGAGGCTCGGGAGCAGCAGGGGCATGTGGATGCTGGCTGCCGTCTTGTTCCAGAGCATCCTGAATGGTGAGCGGCGGCGGCAGCGGCAGCGGGGGCGCCCTGGACTTTGGGGCGCAGTGGCCTTTCTGCGGGAGGGGGTCACCGGGGAAGGGGCTTTTTTTTTTTTTTTTAACGTGTCTCTTGTGTTGGGAGCATCGCCCTGGGGGCTGGGAGCTTTGGGACCTCTGTAATCATTCAGATTAGTTTCCCTAGCCGAGTGGCCGTCTTCAACTTAAAACCGTGTTTCTCAGTCGACGTAAAATTGGACTGGGCGGGGCAACGATACCATTCCTCTTTGTGGGCCGTGTGTGAAATCTCTTTTGAGCCCGTTCCTTTTTAGGAGAAGCACAGGCATATTTAGATTTTGGGTTGTGTTGGTCTGCAATAAGAAGTTTGCACGGGTCAAATGGCTTGTGTGCAACTTAACATATTTCAAAGAAATTGCAGCTAAAACATAAAAATGGTGCTTTATGAAAACACCTACCTAACACCTAAAGCTATATCGAGGAACTTAATCTATGCCTATCTAGAGTAACGTTTCAAAATATTGAGGGAAAATTGGATTGTCAAGAAATTAAATTTTAAATGACCTAATAATATTCATAATTTGTGATGCATTATTCATACCTTTTATTACATAAATTGGGTGAAAACAACACTTTTTTTAAAAAAAGGTAGAATTTTAGGTAGATGTAGACCACTCTGACATGGTTGATAACCTTTTCCATCAAAGCTGGTCCAACAGACATCAGAATAATAATAATAATAATAATAATAATAATAATAATAATAATAAATTTCTTACCCGCCTCTCCACTTGTCCTAGGAAAGCTGTTGATCATGGTCTGAGCCAGTACTGAATAAATTGTCTTATTTGTGTGACAGGGCTAATTCAGATGATGAAGTAGTGAGGTGCTACTTCCATCACATGTGGTTGCCTCCTTCTGAACATCAGAACCTGCACCAAAGCTCACTCCTCAGAGAGAAGGTTAGGTTTGATATGGAAAAACCCATACCGAACTCCAAGAAAGACAGGAGATGATAAAAAAAAAAAAAACGAGGGTAAATAAGTAAAATATTCATTGTAGTCCAAGACATTTCAGAACCTAATGTTCCTTCTTTGGGAATTATCCCAAGGAAGGAATTTTCAAATTTGGATATGCTGATTCTTCAACCTCCTTTGCTGCTATCTAATTTGCCTTACAGTTTTTTCACCTAGACTTATATGGGACACAATTTGTCATGCGGAAGCTCTTTCAGATACCCCCTGTTCACATCAGAGTTGCATAGGATTCTGTCTTGTATGAGGACTGTACCACCTTAGCCACTGAACATTTGAATCAACTCTTAGTCTTGACCACCGCCCTCCAGGGACTGAGATAAAAAATCCTCAGATTACTTTTCAAATGTACCACAGGAGCTATAAATTGAGTGCCATTCCTGCATTTTTTTTTTAAATATACATTAAGCAGGAGTGCAGCCTCAAGACCCTAACATAGTAATGTAATAATAAATAATTATCAAATCCAAAGCATAATATGGCTTCAGTGCTATACATAAGTATAAAATTAAATTCAAAATGTATAAATAGTTGAAAGGAGGAGGGGGAGGAACAAGGAGGTTGAAAAGAAGGTAAAAATGAAGGTAACCAACCATGGCGGCTAAATAAACAAGGTTTAAACATGCTCACTAACCATTTGCTGCCAAAGGGTTAGCGGCCTTCCACATGGTGGCATACCAATATATTGTTGGACTGATGAAGGCAGGAAAAGCCCTGTAAATGCTGTCCAGGAATGCACTGGTCTTTGCCCCGTTGTGTATATAATGGACGCAGGAACTGGAAGCTCATTTGCCAAATTCCCCCTCTTTATATGGAACCACTTCAAGTATCTCTCTGTCTACCACTCAGGGCCAAACTAGATGTAACACAACAGATCCTCTATTCTTGTTGTTTTTCAAGATCAAACCAGCTGTTGGGTGTGTATGTGAATCTGATTAGGCTTTCAGCACTGGCAGAAGGGGGCTGATCTTTTCCCCTGCTCCATTTGCCTGATTGAAATTGCCCTCTCTCCGAAGCTGCTATTTGCCAGACTAGGCAAACGTCTTTGAGCCTGAGGGCTGGATTCTATTATGGTCAGTCTCTCGGGCCCCATTCCAGTCATGGCCGGGGCCGAAGGCAAAAGGGGCGGAGCCAAAAATCATTTAAAAAAGCAATAACATTCCAACATATTTTAGCTCAAAGCTCTAACTACAAGTAACGAAACATTAAGAGTCATTTCAATCTTTTAGAACGGGGCACAAAGCCAAGAAACCACCCCAATCAGTGATTGGGGGCAACAGAGTGAAGCCCGGGGAAGTGGTGTGGCCCTCTGATTTGGCCCTCAAACAGGCTGGATTTGACCCCCCAGGCCTAATCTGTTGCCCTTTAGATGTTGGACTGCAACTCCCATAATCCCCAGTCTGGATTTGAACTCCAGGTTTTGTACTTCTGCTGTATTGCCCCATTGGGATCAGTCATTATTATTATTATTATTATTATTATTATTATTTATTTATTTATATAGCACTATCAATGTACATGGTGCTGTACAGAGTAAAACAAAAGGAGTTCAGTCATGAAACAGCATGGAGGAAAAGGTTAAGAACTTCCACCCTCCCACAGGTGCTGCAGTCCCAACCAGATTCACCCCCACAGCAACTGCTTTGATCTTTAAAAACAAAACAAAAACAAACTCACAATCAAATGGCGCAAATCATGTTCACTGATCTCCCAGAGCACACCCAATGTATACATTTTTATAGGGTATGCTTAAGATGTTATAGATTGGCCCTACCCAACCTGGTGCCCCTCTGATGTGTTGGACTGCAATTCCCATCATTCATGCTTGCTGGGAATTGTGGGAGTTGCAGTCCAACATCTGAAGGGCAACAGATTAGGGAAGGCTGTTTTTGATGTACACCTGAAAGAGTAAATGCAATAAATCATACACATGAGGGAACTGCAGCCCCTGTTAAATGTATACTCAGTGGCAAACATGGGTTTAGCTCTGCATAATGTATGAAATTGTCCTCAGCCCATCCACTCCTCACAGACACATCCATATACATTTTTGATCAGAAATACAGTATTCAGTGCAGGCCTGCTTGCTGCAGTTCCTTGCATTTCAGGAAACCACATGTTTCAGAGCATTCATGTAGGATGGTGTATATTTCTTTTTCAAGGTGTGTGAGATTAATAATTATCATGTTGGCTCCAAGCCTACCTAGAATCATAGAACAGTAGAGTTGGAAGGGGCCAATAAGGCCATCGAGTCCAACCCCCTTCTCAATGCAGGGATACACCTTAAAGCATCCCTGACAGTTGGCTGTCCAGCTGCCTCTTGAAGGCCTCTAGTGTGGGAGAGCCCACCACCTCCCTAGGTAACTGGTTCCGTTTTCATACTGCTTTAACAGTCAGGATTTTTTTCCTGATGTCCAGGTGGAATCTGGCTTCCTGTAACTTGAGCCCGTTATTCCGTGTCCTGCACTCTGGGAGGATTGAGAAGAGATCCTGGCCCTCTTTTGTGTGTCTTTTAAGTATTTGAAGAGTGCTATCATGTCTTCCCTCAATCTTCTCTTCTCCAGGCGAAACATGCCCAGTTCTTTCAGTCTGTCCTCATAGGGCTTTGTTTCCGGACCCCTGATCATCCACATTGCCCTCCTCTGAACCACCTCCGGCTTGTCTGTATCATTCCTGATTCCTAGAGGAATCTAAAAGTAGAGAAGCATAGAAGTGAATAAGCTTCTGCAATAATGTGGGCTGGCTGATTCCATGCAATTCAAAGGAAGCTGGGCCAGTCTTTCTGCCTCCCAGCCACCGACATCTACTCTCATCTCATTGTGAACATTGTAGAATGGGGAGGTGTTTAATATTGAGGATGGCCCCACTCTTCCCTGAATTGTGTGTTCCCTTTCATGAGTGTGTTTGTGTGTTCTTCTTTCTTTCTTTCTTTCTTTTGTGTCAGCTCTCCTCCACTTTGTGTTATCCAATTGTATCTTTTCATTATAATCAAGTCTTTACAAAATATTTAGACTTTTTTGGGATGATATTGCAATAAATGATCTGTAATCTTTTATCCCCCATATTTAAACATGCAGGTAGTCACTTTTTTGTTTTTTGTATTGTATTGTAGGGTTAAATGCCCTTTCCTCACTATTTAAACAAAGGACATTTGCTGACAACTAGCCCTTTCCCCTGACATTTTTCACTTTGTGCATCTGGAATGAGGAATTCATCTGAAAAATCTCTCTCCTGCAGTTAGGCTGTCAGATGGGACCACACTGCTGCCTTATGCAGAATAGGTTTGGAAGTGTCCCTGTAAAGGAATGCAGTGCAGAGATGCTCAGGTTTATTAGGGCTATTCACGTGAAAACGAACCATCTGTTAAACAAAGTCCACCCCACCTTTTTGTTAAGAACAAAGCACAACCAATTGTCTATACAGCTACTGAGTTATGTACTGGTTATTTTAATAGATTAAGGGCACAATCCTATGCAGGTTTAGACAGAAAGATGTCCTACAATTCCCAGCATGCACCAGCCAGTCATGGCTGGCTGGGGAATGTTGGGAGTTGTAGGACTTCCTTCTATCTAATCCTACATAGGATTGCGCCTTAAGAACCTTGTGGGTCTCTGTCACTCACTATTAGGTTGTCAATAATTGTTAGGGTATTATATAGGAAGCTGCTTTAGAACAAGTCAAACGGCTGGTCCATATAGCTAAGAATAGTCTATACTGACAGGTAGCAGGTCTCCAAAGGTGCAGACTGAAATAATTCCTAGCCTGTCCTGGAGATGCCAGGGATTGAACCTGGTACCTTCTGATCTATGCCCCCTCCTTGACAGATAAATTAAATTTCTTATAAACCAGGCATGAAGAACCTCTGGTCCCCACCTCTGTTATGAAAAGATTCCAAGGTGCCCCTCCAGCCCACAGCACTTTCCTAGGATATGCCCCAGTGCAAGCTTCATCCCCATCATGATGCACTGAGAGGGGAGTTTTGAACCTCCCTGCCCAGCGTGCAGCAATGGGGGTAAAGATTGAGCCGTCTCTGCTTCTCAGCTGAGGGGAGGAGAGGGCCCAATGTTCATCACCCTGTGCACTGCAGTAAAGATGGAAATGTCCCCCTCTTCAGCTGATCTGTATGTGTCAGCTGGGGAGAGGGGCTGAGAGGTGGGTGGGTGGGCTGGTGTGTGTGTGTGTGTGTGAGAGAGAGAGAGAGAGAGAGAGAGGGAGGGAGGGAAAGAGAGAGTAGACTCTGGCCACACCCAGTGCTTATATGTTTCCTTCCCCCCCACAAGAGATTACTCCAAGGATCATCCAGCTTTCAGACCAAAAAAGCCCCCCAACCCTGATGTAAAAAGAATTCAAGGCACCTTGCTTAGTAGAGAAGAGTGGGGACATTATTGTTCAAAACTGAGGACATAAATCCACCTCATATTAATGGCTAAGGCTTGATTCAGCACAGCCGAAGCCAAACTGCGCACATAGTAGAATGCTGAGGTGTGGTTATTCCTGTATTACTTTTTATATATATTACATTTATATCCTGCCTTCCCCCCCTCCAACAACTCTGTGAAGTAGGCTGGGTTGAGACCAAAGTCACCCTGGCTGAGTGGGGACTAGAACCCATATCTCCCAACTCTCAGTCCAATGCTCTAGCCACTACACCACACTGGCTCTCATAAGCTCTATGCCTATCTTCAGGTTGGAGGAAAGAAATTCATCCTGTTTAGGAAGGAATGTAGCTAAGCTTTCAGGATGAAAGCTGTGTTTACTAGTAATACTTCCACTATATAACACTGTTCAGTGCAGTCATACGATTCTAGTCTAGTATCATATGACTGCATAGAACAGTCTTGTACAGCTGAAGTGAACAACCATGGTAGGGGTCTATGAGAATGATCAAAATCATGCCAGCTGGACTGGGTTGGTGAGTGGAGTTCCACTCCTTATTTTCCTGTAGCAGTCCTGGGAAAAATCCCTTCTCTAAGGCCAATAGTTACATTGGGAGGAAATCCCCCTTTGGTGCCAAGGGAGCGTTTCATCCCCACACAAATACCAGCTACAAAGGAGCAATTCTCCACAGGACGGCAGCAGGGGAATGAAGGGCCAAACTCCCTTTCCCTGTCTGCTGTGATCCTGATAATTATTAGCCTGATACCTCCAGTGGCTGCTATTTGCATTCCTAAAAAATATGCACATGAAATGCAATGAAATATTTCACATCACTTGTAGTCTGGCTCTCAGAAATGGAACCTTTTATAGAGGATGACCAGACTCGAAACCTGGAAGTGGCAACTGTGTCCCTGTCTGAAACGGCCCACCAATGCCCCAAACTAATGGCTCCAAGCCAGAGTGTTGCCCCTTTCGATTCCTTGCAAATTCACTTGAGGGCTGGGGCTCTAGCAAACATTAGGCCCTGCTTGAGAACATAAGCTTTCAATTGGGCTTTGGGTTTAATTGGTTTAATTCCTCCTGTACCTCGGAGCTCCTTCAGATGACATGGTGGTGCTTTTAGATTCTCTTGGTAAGCTGTTCTGACGAGCATAGAAATAACCTGCTTAGGTAGCTAGTTAGAGCATTGGTGGAAGAAGACTGGACAAATCCGACTGAACACAAGGCTATAGTATATGTAGTTTACTGTTCCAAATAGTAAAGGCACTGTTATATTCTAGGTCCAAAAATGGTTATGAGGAGAAGCTCTCCGCAATCTGCTGGGATGAGCTTGATAACATAACTGATAATGTAGCTCGCATCTGCATTGACTAGGACACCATGTTGAAGGCAGGTCCAGGAGTGGTGGTTGAGGTTCCTCAGGGCTCCATTTTGTTGCCTTTTCTTTTTACTATCTGTGTGAAGCTTTTGAGAGAGGTTGTCTGGAGTTTGGGGGCTGGGCCTTATCATTATGCCAATGATACCCACCTCTATCCATTTTTTTCACCTGATTCCAGGGGGGCTGTTGAAGTTCTAAACTGTTGTCTGGATTCAGTGATGGACTGGATGTGGGTTAAAAAGCTGAGTCTTAATCAAGACAAGATGACGGTACTGCTGGCCAGTAGACAAGCTGATCCAGGACTGGAGGTACAGCTTGTTCTGGACAGAGTTGAAGGATCAAGTTTGTATGCCTTTGTCCAGCTTCAGTTGGTGTGCCGGTTATGCCACTTCCTGGAGAAGGCAGATCTGGTTACAGTAATCTATGTCTCAGTCACCTAGCATTAGATTGCTGGAATGCACTTGGCATGATTGTTTTTGAAGACTGTTGGAAACTGCAGCTAGTGCAAAATTTTGCTAGCCAGATTGCTTTCTGGCAGGCATTTTGTTGACCATATTACATTGGTCTTGCACCAATTGCCCTAGCTTTCAATTTGTGTCTAGGCACAATTCAAGGTTCTGGTTCTTACTTATAAAGCCCTAAAAGGTTTGGGGCTAGAGAGGAAGATATTTGAAAGACTGCCGCCTCCTGCATGAACCTGCCCATAGTTTAGGATATGTATCAAAGGCCCTGCTGTGCACTATGTCCCACCAACAAGAGAGGTGAGGTTGATGGAAACATGAAACAGAGCCTTGTCTGTGGCAACACCTTAATTCTAGGGAAGTTAGACAGGATTCATGTTTGTTTGGTTTTCACTGGGCTGTTAAAACATTTTTATTCCTTATGGCTTTGGGATGATATTAGATATAATTAATTCCACTCCCTGTTCTTAAACAATGTTTTTCTTGTCATCCTAGTCTTAATTATAAAGATATTGTGTTTAAAATTTTAAATTGTAGGTAGGTTGCCTTGGGGGGGGACTTTTTGGGCTAAAAGGCGATTCATAAATAGACTTTAGGCTAATTCAGTCTGAGCAGTTGGGAAGACATGAGCCTCCTCTTAATGGATGGCGGTTGTCTAGCCAGCCACAAGGAACAGTGTCAGACTGCTTCTATCTCCAGGGCAGTGTCTGAGACCCTCTTGCGTATGACACTACTATTTTAATGACATACCTTTGCATATGCCCTCCCCACCACACACACACACTTTTGCTTCCTTTGCAAAAGAATATATGTGTGTGGAATAAGCATACGGTGTAAAATTCCTCTGTTTCCCAGCAGTGGATTAAATTTCAATTCAGTTGTGAGGTTATAACAGGCCATTTTATTAGTTACCTCCTGTCAAGTCGGCCATCTTAAAATGTTTTGGATTTTAAGCAGAAGCTCACGAGGATAGGTTCTTTGTGATGTTACTGAAAGTAGGATATCTCAGTTGGGTGCCAACTTTATTCGGTTATACGGCACCTCCATGTTCAGAGGAATACTAAGTGCATCAGTGGGAGAAAACTACCACTCCATGCCTTATGTGTGGGCTTCCAATTTGCAACTAGTTGGCCAACATGGGAAGTAGGAGGCTGAAACTAGATGAACCTCCGGTTTGATGTATCTGGGCTCTTTTTATGTTTCCTAGCAGGGCCCATTCCCCTCTAAAACTGTAGATCAAACAAAGATTCAGTAGTTGCTTCTCTTTCCAGCATGGAGATGCAGTGAGGAGAAAGCTTCATTGGATGGAGTTTTGCCTGTTATTCAGGCAATGAAGGCACAAGACCTCTGTACAAAAAAGTTGCCAACTGTCTGTTATAGCTTTGTTTCTGGGGTGGGGGTGGTATGATCCCAGAGCAGTGCATAAGGTCTATTATATGTGTTTGTATGCAAGACGTGACTATATGTATATGCATACTCAAGCCACTGAAATGTAAATACACATGCCCGCATTCCATGTTCTCCCTCAGTACATTTTTGCTAGGTGCCTCTCATGTTTTGAAACTGTGTTGCACAAGAATACATTTAAGAAGCTATCAAAATGGCTGCTGTATGGAAACCATCATGGCTTTTCTGAGGGTGCTACCCTGATTGTATATATATACAGCAGCCATCTGGACAGTGTTGTCATACCCTAGAGGATTCCCATGATGCTCCTTTACAAGGTCAGAGAAGGAGGATCTGAATTTCTGCAGGTGTGGGGCTTTTCCAGTGAGCCAGTCAGACCAAAGGTGAGACCAAACTGTAGATCAAAAAGAGAACCCAGGTAAAAGGCAGCCCAGTCAAGTGAAGAGGTGGCAGTAGGACTGATGGAGGAACCATGAAAAGGTTTGAACATCTAGTGTAGAAATAGAAATACACAGTGTTTCCAGATTACCAATGTGGAATCCTTGTCCTAAAGCCTTTTTACTCTCATGTAATTGCCCAGAGAGCTTCGGCTATAGGGCAGTATAAAAATGAAATGAAATGTTTCGCTTAGGCCTGTTGGGTGGGGCTGAGGAGCTGGACCACAGCCTCCTGCTGTATTGCCTTCTCCTTCTTTCACATGAAGCCGCCTCAGTACAGAAAAGTGCCTCACAATCTGGTGTTACAGGTGCCTATTGTAAAAGGAGCGGATATTGTTTAGAGGAGAGTTCAGTGTTGCACAGAAAACCACCTACTTTGGAGGCAGCTCACAGCAATAAAGCAGGAAAAATCCTCTCTGAAAAAGCCATCCAGCATATTCACCTCCTCCCATGTTTACTTGAGACTCACAGCCCATGTTGAATACTAGGTTTCTCAGGTTTTGGTTTAAAATGCATGTTGTCAGTGGATGGGCATGGAAGAATTTGATATGGAGGTGGAGCTGATGGTTAGTTTGTTTGTTTGTTTTTTGCAAGCAGGGGGTGGGGCCCTCTTTGCTGAGTGTTTGGTTCAGGGGTGGAGATGAGCACGTTTGGGTAGGTGGGACCTAACAGATAGGATCTTAGAGTCAAAAGAAAACGGTTTTAAAACCCCTCATTCAAAAATACTTTAAACAAACTACCTGACACTAAGCAGCTCTGAACTTCCATATATTTATACATGGCAGCACGAAAAGTCTTGTGTAGCTCATGAAGAAGCCTCTCATTGATGTACACCAAGCTAGGCTCACTATGTGGCTGAATTCCCTATCTTCATGCTGAGTCGACCCTCAAATGTTGGAAATAAACAACGCATTTTTTCAAATCCCCAAGAATTATAATTCTACCTGATGAATTCAAATATTAACATCGGTTAGTGAAAGCTCCATTTGGATCTCTATAATGCACACATTTCTTCAATGGCTTGGATCCAAAGTTGCTCTTCTTTCCACCAGCTGCAGAGGTAAGGGTGGGTGAGTGGGAAGTCCTAGTTCCATGGAAATAAATCCAGTTCTGTTCATAGAAGAGAAGTTGAGATCCCATCTGTTGCGTTTAGGATCAGGGCAACTACATCAACGCCTAAACAGACAGAGGATTGCATTGCATAGAATGCCTTTCTTTCTAACTGTGAGTAGTAGTTTATTAAACTGAAAGTTATGGTGCTGAAGAGAGAGCATCTAAACAGGAATTTGTGTTGAAGTCTTAGTAATTTTCAGTTTTATTCTGTGAGGTTAATCAGTTAAACAGCAATGATTAATAAGGTAGAATTCTTTAATTGCTTAGCATTCTTACAGAAAATACCTAATTTAATTTTGCCCATTTTTGTTTTGCCAGTAAATATTTGCTTCTTTTTTTAAAACTTTCCAATTGTATCTTCTATTCTGCACGGCTTCATCCTGATCCATCAACCTTCTGTAGACACACAACAGAAGCTATAATGATGACATGGCGCTCTCCTGCCCTGTTCCTTTCATTAAAGTAACTCAGTGTTTTCATCTTCTTGCTAAGGTTGCCAACTTTTCCCCCCCTGCCTCTGCTCCTTTGCCTTCAGCATGTAAACTGTTTAAACGTAGCAGTTTTGGCCTTCTTTGTGACCTTTCACAAGACCCAAGTAAAGGTGAAATGATGGGACAGCTTCACAAGCTCAGGGCTGACCCATACAGGCTGCCCGAGGCAGTTATGGAAATGGCACCCCTATATCCCACTAAATCAAGGCGGGATGTAGGATACCTGGGGCACAAAATCCCAGAACACCTCTTCTCTCCCTGGCAGCAAAAATACACCAATAATAAATTAAACAACAAACAGTCTGCTGCCCTTTCATGACACCAAAGCCAATTGTCTGTGGTGGCCACCTCACTTTGCTTAAGCCCAGGCCAGCCTTGCAACATGCTTGAAGTAGTGTTGGCTTTCGCTGTGGCTGTTCCCAGGCTCTGGAACTCTCTGTCAGGGGAGGGGAGGTTGCCCCCCTTCTCTGTTGTCCTTCAATCGTCAGGCAAGGACATTTTTATTTAGGTAGGCCTTTGGCCTTAGGCTGATTTGTGGCTGAAGGGTTTTTTAATCGGTTGGTTCTGCTTATTTCTTTCCCTTTATGTTTGTTTAATTGTGTTATTCATCTATTTATTTTTATGTTATTCTATAATTAAGAATCCGTTTTTAATTTGGATTTTATTGTCAGCTGCCTTAAGTGACAAAAGACGGGATATAAAATAAATAAATAAGTAATTGGTGGCAAAATGCATCCATTGTCTTGCTGTTGGGTCTAGCAGCACATGCTATTTTTGCTGCCTCTACCTGTTCTGAAATATATTTTAATGTTGGAGGCCTAAGGAAAGTAAGGATCCAGTCCAGGCCGCAGTTATGCAAGCTTGGGCCCCCATTGATTCCAATGGCACTTCTACATGCAGAAGAACTGTGTTCTGGATTGTAGCCTAGGTAAGTGGGTGATTCAGCTTACTTTTGTTCTACAGGAACAATCTTAAATGTGGGTGTTAATCAAATGGTTTTGGCATCACTTTCATTAGTTTTAAACAATTTAACAAAGTTGTTATATATTGAAGTGTGAGACCTACCAGCAGGGATGGGTTTGTCCATCTGTTGAACGTAATCCATCTTCAGGCACTTGGCTGGGAGTATCTTCTTACAGAATGCAGCTTTGGCCCAAAAGGTGGATTATAAATATTTTAAATAAATATCATTGTTCAATGAGGCCTTGCAGAAGGTCCAAAGTGGAGGAAGCATGCAACACCTCTTCCAGGCAGATGTTCACACTGAGACCTCAAGAACTGGTGTGTGGACCTTCTGTCATCTACAAAACACGTGTGTTCTAGGAACTATGTGACTCTCCCTATAGGACCTATGACCCTTCCCTAACTGGGTGCCCTCCTGACGTATTGGATTTAAGTGCCCCTCGCTTCCAGCCAGCACGGCCGATGCTCATGATAGAGGTGTAGAACATTATGCATGGTGTGGAGAATGTGGACAGGGAGACATTTTTCTCCCTCTCTCCTAATACTAGAATCCAGAATCATTCCATGAAGCTGATTGGTGGGAGATTCAGGATATATAAAAGGAAAGAATTCACTACTACAAAATGTAATGATGGCCACCAATTTAGACAATTTAAAGGGGAATTGGACAAATTCATGGAGGAGAAGGCTGTAAATGGCTACTAGCCCTGATGGCTATATGCTACCTCCAGTCTCAGAGGCAGTATACTTATATACACCAGTTGCTGGGGGAAATGGATGGGAGAATGCTGTTTTGCTCATGTAGTGCTTGTGGTTTTCCCATCGGCAGCTGGTTGGCCACTGTGTGAACAGAAAGCTGGACTAGTTGGACCCTTGGTCTGATCCAGCATGGCTCTTCTTATGTTCTTATGCCATGGTGGTTGTGGATGGTGAGAGTTGTAGTACAATACATCTGGAAAGCACCTTGTTGGGTGAGGCTGATCTAACCCATAGCACACTCTGTGTCAAGATAAGTTTATGAAATGGTACCACCTTGGTCCAGGGAGAAAAAACTGGAGGGCACCAGGTACAGGACCAGCCCAAGGCAGGTCACTGCCTGAAACAGGGATCAGTGCCTCCCTCCCTCCTTCCCAATCTCTGCGCCTGCCCACCACCAATTAGCTTACTCTTCGTGGTGTGGATATGCACACTTGCCTTGCCAGTGCACTGCCCTTAAGGTGTTTCCACCTTCAAGAGCTACGCGGCACCTATGCGTCTGGCAAAGTATTGTGAGAGATCCTGGAAATTCTGGGACTTCTTGTGATAATTGCCCAACCTCACACAGGCACCGCATGGCTCCTGAAGTTGGAAACTCCTTACGGGCAGCGTGCTGGTGAGGCAGGTACACGTATCCATGCCACAAAAAGTAAGCCAGCCAGTCAGGAAGCAGGCAGGCAGGGCCAACTGGGTTGGGAGGCATATGAGCGGGGTTGGCGCACATGGGCATGGGGCACTTGGGCGAGGGAGCGGCTGTTTCTTAGTCTTGCTGGCTGCCTGCATGGCTGGCAAAGCAGGCAGCCAACAGGACCAAGAAGTGGCAGACTCTTTGGAGGGGTTGAGCACTGCTCTTCCCATACTCCACTATCTGCTGTGGCTGCTTCTTCCTGCTTCATGATAGGGCCCACCCTGACCAGGTTGGAGAAGGCTGCCATGAGGGATAATCAGTCCAGTCCACTGATTTCCGGAATTGCGATATACTTAATCACACTTAAATCCTTCTTGCCTTCACAACTTCACCTTCATGAAATCGTTAAATGGTTTCTTTCCTTGTTAAAAAAATTAATAATTTAATCCCTTTTATTAAATTGTGTTTAATGAACTACTCCCAAATGTACAAATATGTTTCAAGATGTTATTTATTTATTTATTTATTTATTTATTTATTGTTCTGCTAGTACAATCATTCTGAATCCTATTTATCCACTGTAATATAATACATATCATATACTCTAATCAGTAATACATCCCATCTCTGAATCTCTTAAAATAAGATAGATACATTTTCACACTCACTTGTATATATACAAAATAAATAAATAAATGATAACTGTTTCTGTTCTGCTTCTAATGGCATTAAGTCTACTTTACAGCACGTGGAATATTCATAAACCATAATTCCGTAATTTTAAGTATTCACTTTGCATAGTAGGCTATGTAAGTCAAGCTTCTGTTTTCTGGTTTGGGGGTATGTGGGCTGTGAGAGGGAGGGAAAAGCCATGTCAAAGACAACAACAAATAACTATCAACTATTTGGGGAAAAGATTTTGTGTAAAAAAAACAAAGAGACTTAATTAAGTTTCAAGCAAATTTTGCATTATTAATTGAAAGAATAATGCAAAATCTGCCTGTATTTATTATAATCCTTCCAGAGAATGCTTGTTATTGGGCATCCTAAACATGTTGCTAAGATAACAAATACATAAATAAAATAAGAGAACATTTATTGGGCATTTTTAAAATAAAGCAGGTAAATCTGTTCACCACCAAAGAACTTTGTCTCACTTATCTGCCATGTTCTGGGGTTACGTCCCACAGGATGCAATTCCTGATCCTCAAGCATCTACATATTCCCTGGAATTTTAATTTTTTTAATTTATTGCACTTATATCCCATCTTTTTCCTCCAAGGAATCCAAGGTGGTATACACAATCCTCCTCCTCTCCTTTTTATCCTCACAACAACAACCCTGTGAGATGGGTTGGGCTGAGAGTCTGTGACTGGCCCAATGCCACCCAGTGAGCTTCCATGGCTGAGTGGGGATTAGAACCTGGATCTCTTGGCTTCCAGTCCAACACTCTAACCACTACACCACACTGGCTCTCAATTTTAATTCTCCAACAGCTCTCATTTAATCCCCTAAACATATACATACTTTGAAAGTCTATTTTATGATCCAGGATTCAGGTCCTTCTCACTTAGAAATCCATGTAGGACCCAAATAAAGCCACAACATCTAGACACATGATACAGGTACATACTCATATATGATACTGCTGTATGCTATACAGTAACATTTAAAATCTCTAATTTGATCAGTTGTGCAGCCAGGGTCGACGCTACCATTAGGCCAATTAGGCAGCCGCCTAGGGCGCAGAGCTCAGAGGGGCGCAGTACTGCCCTTTAAGGGTCACAGTTTTATACAAATTAGCTGTTTTGAGAAAAAAAACACAATAAAAGGAAAATCTAATAGTTCAGAAACTCTTCTTGAACAGCTGAATCGAAGTTGGCAATTTTGGGTGTGTGCGTGTGTGCAAGTAGCTTGCCTTGCCTAGGGCACAAAACGGCACCTGCTCTGCGTGCAGCTGATCTCTTGTAAAGCTTACCTTGTCCAATTAAATTCATTATTATTGACTGTTTCTGTAGTGGCTAGCCAGTATGGTTGTTTGTCATCAGCTAGAATCTGCCTGTACTAGTCAGAATTTCATTCTCCAGGCCAGCTGCCAGAACAGGAATATGTGAATCTGGAAAAGTTTGGAGGGTAGGTGTTTTCATTATGTCCCTTCTTTCTATAAGAGGTGACATTTCTGCAAAACAGAAGATGGTACCTGTGGGGGAATGCACTATGAACATGGTTACAGGCACTTTGCTCTTAATAGTGGTGGCACCATTCCTTTGGGATTCTCTCAAGGGAGATTTAGTAATGTATTGTCTAACTTGGATGCCTTTGCTGGCATTTGAAAACATGTTTTTGTTCTTTTTCAAGCCTTCCCTAGTCACTATTGAGTTCTTGTTATGTGTTACAAATGGCGTTGCTTGCTTGCTTGCATTATAATGCTCTTTTTATTAGGTTGTGTTTTTAATTGCAGATGTGGCTGTCACTGTTTTATTTTATTGTACATTACATCACATTGGATAAAACAACTCAGACATTTTAGAAATTAATAAAATCCCGATAAAAGCTATTTTCTACTGGAAGGAAAACACCCTCTGCACAGGCTCAGAGATGCTGCTTGAGGTGCCAGAGTTCTGAAAACTAAGGCTGGCACTTCTGTTAATCAGTCAGCACATGCAAATGTCTGAAAAGTAGCCATACGTCTTAGGGAACTTCTAAAAAGAATTACTTTATACCACTGCGTCTATTCAATGCAGCTCAAGGTGTAGCAGATTGCTATATTCTGGCAAATTGAAATTTATCTAAAGCAGACAGCATGCAAAGACATCAAGAAGGGGAAACTCATTATTAATACGAGTCATCTCCTGGCCAGAGTGATAGAGTTTGTAGATCTGCATATGACATGATAGCCTGAGCATTTGTCCACAGTGATTGGATTGGAACACTGAATTCATCCACTCTTCTGCCGTAGGTCCTGGGATCCTTCTTTTTGGAGTCATTCCAATCTCACGATAAGCACCACGGGAGCCTGTGCAGGCTGCTTTTTCTGTAGTCTTTGAAAAAAATGGCTATGGACGCTGGAAGGGCAGGCCTCTAATCTCCTCTTGTTTTCAGTTTTCACTTTAATAGGCCAGTCTGGATGTTGTCATGGTAGCCATCTTGAAAACCGAGCAGAGTCAGTGCTTCTGTGTCACTATGGGCACATATGAGGGAGTTCCCATTTTTGTTTTCACCCCTGTAGAATTTCATTCATGAAGAATCCATTTGGGAGAGTGGGGGAAGCATGGGAAAACTACGCATATTTCTACTGTTTCCATCTAAATTAAAAAGGGCCTAAAAGCACTATTCTGCCCAGAAATGGCTTTTAATTCCCCTTCTCCCCTGCCTCCCCAGCTTATTAATAGAAAACAAGGTCAAAACTTTCCCCCACCCAAACCCCTTTGCAGCTCCTGTCACCGCAAGCAGATTGCTGTCATTTTGCTATGCAGAAAAAACACTGAGATGTTAGTGTTAGAGATAAGGCTTAATTTGCAAAATTTGCCTGTGTGATGTGTTGTGGGCTTCTAGAGTAGCCATCTCCTTGTCAACACGTTAGCTACGTTTAAAAATTGGCTGTCTGGTGGTGTTGGTGGGGGAACAGTTTGGTAAACTAGAGGTGGGAACGGAGAGTTCTGGCATGTTCTCCGGCTGGCTGGCTGGCTCCCTGGCTGCCCTCCTGGCTGCTTTGAGCCCGGCGCGGGCTGTGCCGGATGGAGGCTTGCGAGAGGGTTAACGCTCCGCTCCGCTCTGCTCGGAGGCAGGGAAGGTTAGCAGAGGGATCAATGTGATTAAGGCGGGAGGAGCGGGAAGATGTGCCTGCTGCATGGCTGGGGTGGCTGACGGCTGGTGCGGGTGGGAGCCTCCCTGCTGCGGATGAAGGGCCGGCGATGACCAGGGATGGTCCTCTGCTTGCGCTGGGGGGCTTTTTCACCTGTGGACCGGCTGCTGCCAAGCTGCTGGCGCCTGCCTGGGCGAGCGAGGGAGGAGGAAGAGGAGGAGGAGGACACACCTGAGCTCCAAGCCGCCGCTGCCGCCGCCGCCGCCGCCTCCCTTTCCCCTCGAGCTGCAGCTTTCTGCCAGCGAAAGCAAGTGTCAGTGGCGAAGAGACGCTAAAGGAGAGGCAGTTCGCTCGCTTTAAGGACAATCGGGCACCGACGCACAGCCGCCGCCGCCGCCTCCTGCGAGCCAGCCAGCCAGCCAGCCAGCGAGCGAGCGAGCGGCTCTCCAGCTACCAGCCAGGATCCGCCGGCCTGATCTCCTCGCTGCGCTCGCAGCTGTAACCTTGCCGTTGACAGCCCGGGGAAGGAGAGCGGAGAGCCAAGCACATAGCTGGGAGGCTCGGGAGCAGCAGGGGCATGTGGATGCTGGCTGCCGTCTTGTTCCAGAGCATCCTGAATGGTGAGCGGCGGCGGCGGCAGGACCTGGGGAGGGGGTCACCGGGGAAGGGGCTTTTTTTTTTTTAACGTGTCTCTTTTGTGTTAGGAGCATCGCCCTGGGGGCTGGGAGCTTTGGGACCCAGGAAGAAATTGCTCTGTAATCATTCAGATTAGTTTCCCTAGCTAAATGTCAGCCTGTAATCCTGTGCACTGTATATCTTTCTCATTCTGTATCGAACTATGCTTGATGAAATGGAGAAAACTGCACCCCTCCTATTTCATCTGTAACAAATGCAGGATTGTATCCCGCCAGTGTGAAGGGCATGCACCTTCAGCTTCTGGGAGGCTAAGAGAGGAGAAAGCTTTTCTGTGAATATATTTTCATTTTGAGAATCCTCATTACTTTTTATGTAATCTTATAGTTCAGGAACTATTATCTTGACATTCCTCTCTGCCACTTATGGCATTGGGAATGCTACTTGCTATGTACTCATCACCCTCATTTATGTAAAAATATGCACTGATAAGCATTACGTCACCTGAAAAAGGCTGGGGACTCTTTTCAATCAATTTCAAAGTTATAGAAGAGAAGTAACAATGGAAAGGTAAAAGATAAGCCTTATGATTCTCTATATTTGATATTTTTTCACAAGGGTTTTTGTGTGTGCATTTGAGCAGAATTCATGCATTTTTAAAATTTTATTTCACACCTAGACTAAAGTACTGCAGTTAATGCACATGTTTTATTATATTGGAAATCAAATTAGATTTAAAGAAACGAAATTGCATATCTACAAACATAAGTGATGTTAGAGCTTTGAAGGAGGTAAAATAGAAAGGAATGCCATGTAGTGTGCTGCTAGATATTCTTGTTATATGGCATTTTCATTTTTCAAATTTGAGAGCGTAGCTCTTCTTAAAATGCATTAATATGCTGACAGTTAAAATGGAAAGATTAAGCACACAATTTTCAAAATAGGCAAAGCAGACAGAATAGGAAAAAAATGTTGGTAGTGAGTGAGAATGAATGAGGGAGGGAAGAACGGGGGGGGGGGGGAGGTGAGTGAAAGATTTTCCTGGAAGATACAAATAATTGGAGCTCCAAGCAGAGGGTGAGGAATGAATGCTGGATGAGGGTGCCTTCAGGTCTGCTTAGCTATATGCTGGGTGGAAAAAATACACTGGCAGGCAAGGCATCTTTAAAATGAACAGACAGCTTGAACATAAAATTAAACCAATAAGGAATGAAACATAAAATAAGAGTAGTGAAGAGCTGACTAGAACGGTCCTAAATATTTTGTCGTATTGCAGGCTGCACAATATAAAATGATTAAGATAAAACTCTGAAAATTGACTTAATGTGAAAGGTGATTGCAACAAGTTCTAGCATTAAGATTTTTTTGACAAATAGAAATAGTCCTACATTTGCGACCTTTGCAGGGGGACGCCTTTTAGAATACAGATTTGCTCTCAGACATTTGAGGAGGAGGGGGGAATGACCATGAAAGTCTGTTTTTTATCACTATTGTTACCTTGAGCATAAAGTGGCATTATGAGAGAATTCAATCAATTGACTCTGAATTGTATTGTATGACTCTCTCTCTCTCTCTGTGTGTGTGTGTGTGTGTGTGTGTGTGTGTGAGAGAGAGAGAGAGAGAGAGAGAGATGTTAATGTGCAGCTTTATACAATGCATCATGTGAATGTT
This sequence comes from Elgaria multicarinata webbii, assembly GCF_023053635.1. Taxonomy (NCBI): domain Eukaryota; kingdom Metazoa; phylum Chordata; class Lepidosauria; order Squamata; family Anguidae; genus Elgaria; species Elgaria multicarinata. The sequence continues at coordinate 70,854,293 of NC_086175.1, forward strand.
CTTGTGAACACCCACAGTAGCAATCCCCAAAAGCAAAATAGTGTTCTGGAGGTGGGGTAAAGATGATAAAATAAAACTGCATTAGCATCACTTCATCACTTTTAATTTATATATCTGGATAATCACTAGCAATTTCAACATTCATTATTTTGTTTTGTAAATCAAGAAAGAAACAGGTTAGATATTTATCTTTTGAATTCCTTAATGTATTCCAATGGATGCTACACGTGCACATATGAATTTAAATAACTGAAATGGGAGCTGTCCATATAATACTATTTACATCTTTCATGCACTGTACTATTTTCTGAGGTATTTCAGTTTAATTTTCTTTAAACATTGATAGAAATGCATGGTTCGGTTTACATCAGACTACACTGGCATAAAGTAAGACATAAACAAGTAAACAGGATACATACATTTCAATAAGCATTCCCTTAGGAAATATGTAGCAGCAGATAAAATAAAATTGTATTATATAGGTGCTATTAGGAATGTGTCTAGAAAAATGCAGTGTTATCATGACCTGACACTTCCCTGATATAGATTTTGATCATTCACCATGATTAAAGCTTTAAAGCAATTAGATAGTTTACTCTTGCTTGGATCATACAAGGAGATTATTATTTTGGCTAGGTTTTGCCTCATAATAGATTCTTACGTGGTAATCTCTGTGTTGAAAAACTGCCCAGTTGATTTTTATAAAAGTATTAATCCCCTTATTTTAGTACTTACTTTGAAACAATAGTATATGCATCTTAAAGCACATGTATGCATGCAAGTGTGCAAATATATTTGTGTGCATGTTTCCCAGTGCACACTAGTGTGAAATAAATGTGGCATGTAAGGCTATTTATGGTATACATTATAATTTGTACTTCATTTAAAATTTTAATGCATTTTAAAAACACATTGCTGTTCCCAATCCAGCATCCTCCTATCATAAAAATGTACGTATTAGTGCTTCAGGCCTAAGCTTTAGGCTTAGCACATTAGAAACGCTGTCCATTGTACTAAATGGTAGCTGTATTGGCTGGATTAAAAAGGATACTTTATGAACAAAATTGGTACGTTGTTACTAATAGACCAAAGTCTTGTTAATTATTCTTTCTAATTTGGCTCTTAACTTGATTTCTTAAAATACAAATGAAACGTGCTGTTAATCTTAGATGCACTTCTTGGTTTCTGAAAAGACGGGTGTACATTCTGAAAGCAGTTGTGTCAACCTTCTTGGCTGACACAACTGCCATTGGAGACATGCAGCAAAACCCTCTAAGTAGTTCTGACAACTTCTGATTTTTGCCTGCTATGTTAAGGTATTCTAGAAACAAGACTATTTAACAAGTGAAAAAAAATCTCTGTTATGATGAATTTTGAATCATTGTAGTATATGGATGAGAAATACTGATTTTAAAATGGACCTTGAAGCATTTAGATTCTTTTAAATTTGAAATTTAAGATGAGAAAATATATGTAAAATGTTAATATTGGTAAAATTCAGTAATATTTCTGAATGAGGCATGTTCTGCATTTGTTTTGGGCACATATGTATAGCTAAGGTCCATTGATGCTTGGTTAAAAAAAATCAATGGAAAAACTAGGATGTAACCAATGAAGTAGAGGTAATGCTAAAAATAGATCCCCATTAAAAAAGACTCCACTTGATATCTATAATGCATGGCTGTCTATATACACTTGTCAATCTTTTGACGTACTGGAGTGTTTTTATTTTATCAGTATATTAGAATACTGGAATCACAGGGGGAAGAGCTTTCGTAAACCACCCAGAGAGCTTCAGCTATGGGGCGGTATATAAATGTAATAAATAAATAAATAAATAAAAGCTGAACTAGAGCAAGAATAGATGGTACAATAAATAGAACGATATTACTCCCATAATCCAAAGGAACATGCATGGAATTGCTGGGGCTGGAGGGCTTTCAGTAATATTAACATCCATTCTGATCAGTTGATTGGTGGAGAATGGGATGCAGCATGTGAGGTAGATACAAGTCGTGTGGGGTAGATACTGAATTCAGCCATCCCATGCTCTTGTTCCTCCCAAACAGCTGAAGGGCATACTTTTTAAACATTTATTAGATTGTAAGCCTATGCGGCAGGGCCTTGCTATTTACTGTTTTACTCTGTACAGCACCATGTACATTGATGGTGCTATATAAATAAATAAATAAATAATAATAATAATAATAATAATAATAATAATAATAATTTCTTAAAAGGCCACACATATGCGGCCCCTGCTGTTGTTGAATCTGAGGGGCATCACCAAAAAGGAGGACCAGAGGGGACACAGATTTAGTTAAAATTAGAATAAGCAAGTAGTTACATAGATGCAAAATTAGAAATACAATTTAAAAAGAAATACAATCCATCTCACCATAGTGGAGGAAACTAGCCAGGTAACCTGGATGGCCACTCAGTTTGCTGCCTGTTGATTGCCCCGCTCTACCTTCTTATAGTTCTTTATCTTTAAACTGGAGGACTGTCTTCTGACAGCCCTTCAAACCGAAGACTGTGTTCTGTAAAGTTGAGGACTGTCTTCTGTAAAGTTAAACCCATGGCTACCCTAAATACTGGGAAGTGTTGCAGGTAGCCTAAACACCCCATCCAACTAGGGCTAAAGGTGGAAAAGATTGTCTCTCTGCAGGAAAACTCCCCTGAAGGCCCAGGATCCAAAACTGGGGGCGGGGGGCAAATAGAAAAGAAGCATATATACACACACTCGTAGCAGGAATCTACATAAAGTTTGGAATTAATTCTTAAACTGGTTTGAGTAGCCACGTCATATTACATATATGTTAATTTTATTTATTTATTTATTACATTTCTATACCGCCCAATAGCCGGAGCTTTCTGGGCGGTTCACAAAAATTAAAAACATTCAAAGTATAAAACAACAGTATAAAACCATAATATAAAATACAATATAAAAGCTCAACCAGATAAAAACAGCAGCAATGCAAAATTACAAATGTAAAACACCAAGTTAATTTTTTTTTATAGACTGTTAAAATGCTGGGAGAATAAAAAGGTCTTCACCTGGCATCTAAAAGCATATAATGTAGGTTCCAAGTGACCTTTTCTTAGGGAGCTCATTCCACAGCCGGGGTGCCACAGCAGAGAAGGCCCTCCTCCTGGTAGCCACCTGCCTCACTTCCTTTGGCAGGGGCTCGCACAGAAGGACCCCTGAAGATGACCTTAAGGTCTGGGCAGGTACATACGGGAGGAGGCGTTCCTTCAGATAGCCTGGCCCCAAGCCGTTAAGAGCAAAATGCAATCATTGCCAGTGGTTGTGGGGAAACCAATTCCTTTAATCCGTGTTTGACCTGTCACAATAAAAGCCACACATTCTTTCCTAGCAATGCCTGCTAATAACTGAGAGACATGACATTTACATTAATTAGGGAGCCAGCCAGATGCATTTCAAACAACCCATTATTCTATGCATTGAGTGGTGGCCTAATAACATGGCACTTGAATGTGCACCAGGAGGACCTTTTGACAGGTTTCACCAGATACATAATGAGACAGTGTGCCGTTATGCTGCCTGACTGCCTGCGAGTCTGCGTAGCAAGACACTAGTGGGCAGCAAACCACACAAGACTGGCAGCAATTCACAGCGGCAGGAGGAATACAGAGCAACTGCTACTCAATGGATGGAATTCACAATCATCTTTTCAGATCTCTTCTCCACGCTGTCATTTGGTGCGTCACTTCTAGAGCACACTGTTCTGTTTTCTGTTCTCTTTCCTCCACCAAATCGGTGCTTGAATAGCAGCTTTTAATGAGGAAAATGCAATGGAAAAGGGTGTTGTGTCAAACATGTAAATGTGCATTGCTGTAAACAGCAGTGAAGTCCAATCAAAGTGATGGGCAGAGGAACTGGTGAAAAGGATTTCTCCCCCCCCCCCTCACACACACACACACACTCACCCTTTTTTCATGGCTTATCCTTTGGGCTTTCCAAACAAAAGTGTTCCAGTACTGATGTTCCATACAAGAGGAATGTCACTGAGAGATGGCAATCCAAACAAGACTCAGTACATAACCAGCTTATTTATTTGTTATATTTATTTGTATCCTGCTTTCCCCCCAATACTGGGAGTCAAGGTGGCTTACAAAGTTTAAACATAAACAATTAAAACTTATAAATAGAAGTCTACACAAGTTAAAAATAAAATTAAACCAGCTCTAATATTAAAACATTTTTTTAATTTAAAAGGTAAATGACAAAACAAAATCCAGTGCCTTAACAGAGGTCCAGACTATTCATAGAATAGTAGAGTTGGAAGGGGCCTATAAAGACATTGAGTCTAACCCCCTGCTCAGTGCAGGAATCCACCTCAAAGCATCCCTGAAAGATGGATGTCCAGCTGCCTCTTGAAGGCCTCTAGTGTGGGAGAGCCCACGATCTCCCTAGGTAACTGGTTCCATTGTCATACTGCTCTAACAGTCAGGATTTTTCCCCCTGATGCAGCTTGAATCTGGCTTCCTGTACCTTGAGCCCATTATTCTGTGTCCTGCACTCTGAGATGCCAGAATAAAAAAGTTTTTGCCTACCTACCTGGCAAGGAGGGAGCCAGTCTAGCCACCCTGGGAAGGGAGTTCCAGAGCTACCGAGAAGGCCCTCTTTTGCATGCCCACCAGGCGTGCCTGTGAGGATAATAGAGCACAGCCTAAGATCTCAGGGCATGGGCAGGCTCATATATGGCAGAATACGGTCTTTCAAGCATCAGCTGTTAAAGCAGGATTAAGGGAAGGACTATCTATGCAAATTTATATAAAGTGTGTTAGGTATATTTTGGCAATATGAGTAAATAAGGTAATTGATATTAGAAAACATCAAACATTTATCTTACTGAATGCAAATATATCCTGACCACCACGAAAGAGCAGATTTGTATGTTATGAGAACCTTGTTTCATTTACTGAAGTACTGAATAAGGAGACATATAGACATATGAAACCGTAACTACATTGTTCATGGTTGTTGTTTTGGTGTCACAGTTTCAATGGCATTAATGTTGTTGCTGTTCAGTGTTATGGCTTATAAGAAGCTTGTTTGATTGTATGGGCAATACTTGAAATGCTTATCTGCAAAGTCAGTTAATAAAGCGAAGATTCTCATGGTGATCCTAATTAAGTTTACAAGTACCACTGAAATCATTTTCATTTCATTTGACTTATTTCATTTCTGTACCACCCAATAGCCAAAGCACTCGGGGCGGTTCACAGAAATTACAGCCCAAAGTAGAACATAATAAACATAATATAAAATCTTTAACATGTAAAATTTTAAAACAATTTTAAACACCTAAAAACAGTTGTGAATGATATTAAAAAGCTCCATCATATGCCATCAAATGCCTGGGAGTAGGGACTTAATTCTGAATGTATTTAGGATTGTGGTGCAAGATATTTCTTTCAAACTACAAATGTGTTTAGGTTTGTGGTGCAAGATATTTCTTTCAAATTACAGCTAAATATTTTTGAAAGACTTCCAATTTATTGATTAGCTTCTTTTGTCATTATAGTTGCTAAGTGCATGGGCTAGGGGGAGGTATTTGGTCTAGGGAGCTGGCAGTATTTGTACAAAGAAGGCAGGATTGAATGAATGTTTCAAGGGTCTGAAAAGGCAGGTAAGGCCTCAGGGCTGCAAGCAGAGCACAGAGGAGCTGGGTCCAGGGCAAGCAGCTCAGGTCCAGGGCTAAGACCTGCAAACACAAATATACTACAAGAGAGGTGTGGCTAAAACCTTGGCCAGATCTACACCAAGAGGAATATGACGGTTTGATAACTGTATGTGGAGTGTGTCCTGGTCCCCAACACTACTAGATCCTGCCCTTGTCACTCTGGGAAAAGCTAACTGATAATTAAACAAAATCAGTCTGGCTTTCAAGTTACCAGAATGTGTAAGACACCTTCATGCTCATTACTGGTCCTGGGTAGGATGTGGTAGTGAAAGTAGAAAACTGGAGGCTTTCTTCAGCCTGAGGATGCTGTAAGAGATCTCATCTTCCAGCATCCTTGGCAGATGATGTGTGTGGTAGAGTCTCCTGGGGTAATCTAACCTTGCTATTGGTGGAGAAATCAGAGTGCTCTCCAGTGTGTTCTCCTTCTGGGAGTGCCCAGTCATGAGGTCTTTGTTAGGTTGGGGGCCCATGGCCTTTTCAGTTCTTCACTTGAAGTGGAACTTTCCATGTCTGTGGCTGGAGCTTGGGACATGACCCTATGGTGTCATCATCTGGGCCATAGTGTGGGTTGTGAGCTGTTCTTAGAACTTACCTTGGTGGGAAACAGCTGGTGCAGGCATACCGTATGATTGAAATTTTACCTTTCATTCGTTCCTGTGATGCAGGAAGCCTTGTTTCCTGCATCACACAACAATTGGCTCTTTTAAATGACTATAGGCACAATCCTGTGCATTTTATTCAGAAAAAAGGCCTACAACTTCCAGCAGTTTCCAATGGAGTATCCTGGGAATGGTCATGCTGGCTAGCTGGCTGGAACCTGACCAGGATCAGTCCACATTGTAACACGATGGGAAATGATAGGAGTTGTAGGACTTTTTTCTGTCTAAACATGCATAGGATTTTGCCTTTGAGGCCCTTTCCAGCTCTGATTTGTTATTATTGCAACCATGGCCAGATCTACACCAAGGATATAACAGTCTGAAAGCAGTTTTAAAATGGTATATGGAATGTGTCATGGGCCCCAACAGTTGTCAGTGCACTTCAATTCCATTATAAAGCAGAGGGGTAGACCATGCCCATATCACATCACTGATATGTAGACTTTATGTATGTGAATCTCTTTGGATAGTAGCACAGTTTAATACAAATTTCACAGAAGTCAAGAAATTTTCTCCTTGCAGCAGTCCAAAGATTTCAAATAATTATGTTTAATAATCTATCTGTGTGCCGCACTGTTATTTGGTATCATGGTGAGGCATGGTTTGTTTAGACCAAATGGTTTTCATGCAACATTTCAATAATGGTTTTATCATTTTTATGTATATACAAGTGGGATGTGCAACAAAATTCTGCCGTGTGGACTGGTCCTATTCATGATTCTAGCCAGCTAGCAAGCCATGACCATTTCCAGGATACTCCATTCCAGCCAGCTATGGAAAGAGCTAATGCATTTATGGGATATCCATATGAAATCACCCTGTCACACACAACCTGCCAGGCACTATGAATGCACAGCATCTCTCCAGTGGATGAGTTACTTAGCATAAACAGCAAGAATCCAGCAACTGGGAGTTTCCAGGTATCCTTGCCCATAGGGGTTGAAATCCCCTCATACCCCTCTCACCACTAATGAGGGCCCTTTTGGCTGCACAACACAAAAGGAAGCATGAGTAGCATAACCCAGAATCCAAATAACTTGTTTGGGGGAAGAAGAACACACAGACACCCCTGTGATGAAGGGTGCTTCCACACGAAGCTTTTATTGTGCCATCTCCCAGACCTATTAATGGAATTTTACAGGTGTCCAGACACTGTCATCTTCTACTCGGTAACCTTCTTGTGTTTTCCCACCGCTTTGTATATGTATATATATATATACATATACTTTGTGTATGTATATATATACATACACACACACACACACTGAAACCATAATGTTTAATATACAAAAATATAAAACACAATGAAACCATAATGTTTAATATACAAAAATATAAAATAAAAATTAACAATGATATTGCATTAAAAGTGCAATAACATATTGCACAGACCAATGTGTAGCTAAAACTACGTAGAAAGAGGCCAAACATGTTTCGACAAAGGGTCTTCGTCAGTGGCCATTACGGACTGCTGTGTACTCCCTGAAGATTTACTAGGGCTAACTTTACAGTTCCCACAATTGTGTGGTATAGGGTGTCACTCCCCTTTGAAAATATGTTGGGCTTCAGCCTTTCCAAACCGCTTAGATCATGGTCTTTAAAAAAATGGTACTATCTGCCCTAAGCCCATTCTCTTTTGTCTGACTGTCCAGCCCTGCTGGTTAGCAGCCCAGTGGTCACCCAGAGTTGTGCTAGCAGTACACCACCCTGGGAAATTGTTTAGATGGCAGGGTAGAAATCCCCATAATAAATAAACAACAGATATGCCAGTGTGGGGTTCCACCAGCATACCTGTAAAGTTGGACCACCATACCTCCATGGAGCATGTGGGATTATGCCAACATCGCAGGGCTCCTGTCATATTTCATGGTTTTTCTGGAGTGTAGGTAGGATTGCTTTCTAAGGATATAATGTGTAAGACAAGAGAACAGAAAGCCTAATGGATACTCAAATAGAATGACAGCCTAGGATCTACAGATCCTCCTCCTGCGTTCAGGAACACTTTTCTGTTTATAGAATAATTAGTTCCTTGCCTGAGTTGCTTAAGTATGAGGAAAAATTAAGTTGTGACTAAACAATGTATTCTGCAACCAGAAGCTTGTTTCACATAAACTATGAACGTAATTTGTATAAGGCCTATGTACACATTCATTTGTGGAATTGCAGAAGTGTGTCCCCGCCCTGTTCCGCTTGTGGCTCTAGGATCACGGCCAGAGAGATTAATGAGCCTTGCTGGTGTGTCTGTTTAAGCTATTTTTACTGGGAAGTCAGTGAGGAAGAGTGAGCCAGCAGTACTATTTATAGAAAGCCATTTTTAAATGCACTGGCGTTGAGGAGAGTCACCTCCATACTAAATGCCTGGTGCCTAGAGCTCCTCTATAATTTGGAAAGAAGAGTCGGCAGAGGCTGAATTAGGAATCGGATTATTGACAGAATGTTTTTGGGCTGAGCACAAGTGCTCATCCACTTGGGGGAGTGATGCCCCATACTGCACTGTTTAAAATTTCAAACACAAAGCCTGATGAAAACAAATGGGCACCAGGCTAGTTTGATGAAACACCACTCCAGGCATCTGAACCATGTACTGCATCATTCTCAAATGAAGACTGAGCACGTGGTTGTTAATCTAATGATGCCAGCGGTAGAAGCAGAAACAGCATTGCCTATGCTGTGTGTGATCTTTTCAAGACTACTTAATGCACCAGGAAGATGCAACTGTTTGGCGCCAGTGTCCAAATTTCAGTTCTTCTATCCAATTGCATATTGTTTACTGTGCTGCATTTGGTTGTAGGCAGCTGCTGGCATGCCTACAGCTTCTGCACTGTGTGACTTCTCCTTGATGTTCCATCAAGCAGATATTTTCTTTATTAAAAACATATTACTGAAACCTCGGGAATCTGGCTGTTGAAACCATTGCCACGAGATGTTCAAACACAATGGCGAAAGCCATCTTCCTGGAGAGTATATAAAATAGGAACTATATTGTTTGTAGGTTGTTCTGTTAGCTGCTTGATTACAATCTGCACTGCAGTCATTACAAGTGCAATACGCGTACTTTGTGTGTATGTGTGACTAACTGTTATGTTGTTTATTTATTTTATTTATTTAAGGATTTTTATGCCGCCATTCAGCCAAAAAAGGCTCTCACGGCGGCTTACAAAGGTATTTCTTGACAGTCCTGTTACCCCTGATGTGCCAAGAATCATCAGGGGGTAACAAATCCCATCTTTGACCAAAAGAAATGGTCAAAGTTTTAGATCATCTGTGGCTAAGGCTTCACAATACAAATACATTTGCTGGTGGATTACAGACTTTGCAAGACTTTTCACAAAAGACAAAAATACAGGGAAGGCAAAAAAGCAAGGATAAAAAAAATCATTACAATGGAACAAAATACAATGCAAGAGTCCCTGCCCACAGGCTTACAGTCTAAATGTTGTTGATTGTTTATGAAGGGGTGGAGGGGTGTGTGTCTTGTAGTACACACCTAATTGGCTGAAGAAACGTTCTTGTCTTGTGGGTTTGCAAGTGAAAGGCCTGTGTGTTCTGTGGATTTGCTACAAGTTTATTTGCTTTTATGCATCTAGTAATTCATTGTCATTGTGTGTAAAGAATTGATGCTGACCTGGAAGAAATGTTCTGCCATTCAGAAAGCATAAATAATGTTCAGTGCTGCGCATTACCAATATATTTTAATTCAGTATTTTAATCTTTTTTTAAAATTTCTACCCGCTGTGTTTGTTAAAAATGTTTTAAGGTTGCAATTCTATACTCATTTACCTGGGAGTAAGCCCCACTGAACTCAATAAAACTTATTTCTGAGTAGACCACATGTGTAGAATTCCATTGTGTTAACTTTCAGTTTATTGGGTGTTATAGAAATGAAATAAACCTTTCAAAAATACAAATTTAAAATAATTCTATATGATAAACATTAACCTTTGAGAAAGGCAGATCCTTTAAAAACATTTAAATGAGCCGTTGTGACACAAGTTATTTAATTTTAAGTTTTCAAAATTATTTTGAACTGCAGATTTTATTATTCTGTTTGTGAGATTGCATTGATTCTATTGTGTAATTTTTGGGAAGTGCCCCATGAACTGTTTGGTTGAAGGGCAGTGTATAAATGTACAAAATAAATAATTGTAATAAACAAAATTATAATATTAACCAGTTTGCCTGCTGAATAATATATATCATGCAAATTATGTTGTATGAAAAAAAATATGTGGTATTTATGCTGCAGTCGTATACCCCTTACCTGGGGGTAAGCACTGTTGAACTGAATCGGACTTACTTCTGAGTATCTGTGTATAGGATTGTGCTGGATGCTGAAAAGCAAACGTGGCATTATTGTCTCAAAGGTTTGCCACACAACTGTCAGCTCTCATTTGTCAAAATTCATATTAAACTAGAGAGTTGAGAAGGGCTTACTGAGAATCATCAAGGAAGGCTCTTTCCTTATTAACAACAAAGTCCTAAACATGCTTACTCAGAAGTAGGTCCTTTTAATTTAAGTGGAACTTAATCTCTAGTAAATTGAGGCTTGCAATCTTAGGCTGTACAACTATACCCACTTAACCTGCAAGCCAGTTGCAATGAATGCAGTGGGATTTACTCCTGGGTAAGCGTAAGTAGCATCAGGCTGAAAAGAGAACAGAAAGAAAGAAAGGCTATGTACTCAAAAGCAAATGGAATACATTGTTCTTGTATTGTCCTGTTTGACCTTGAAAAATACTGCAAAAGGATTTCTAGATCTTTTTTTCCTACAGGCTGTATTTCCTCCACCCACTTTAATTCTATAGAAACTTAATAGGATTAACATGATTAATATTAAAAGTAAAATATGTTTTTTCTCCGTTTAGCATTTTAAAATGAATTTCGAGTGCTGTGCTTTAATGATGAAAATAAATAAGCTGAAACAAAACCATGTATGTTATCCTTGAAGGCCTTCCCTTCCTGGGTGATCCCTTTTGATCCCTTTCTTTCCCACCACTCTCCCCGGAATCTCTTTTGACATAGGATAGTAATTTTGCTGCCAAAATTTTACCCACCCTTTCAGAATTAGTGCTAGTAACTTTGATGGCGTTTTTCACTTTTTAAAAAGGCAGTATTTTTTTTAAATAATATGACTGTTCAATTGCTGTGGGCTTCTGTTTGCTGATTTTATACCTGAAAGTGAAAATATTTGTGCAAATTGCCTTTACATAGTAATGCATTCAAAAACAGCATTAGTTCTAAATTTAATGCCAAAACCTGAATTTTATTATGGCATTGTATTTTGTTTTACAGTAATTTTGTTTGTTTGAAACCATGTAAACCACCCCAACGATGGTTGTAAGGCAGCCTATAAATTGTATAAATAAAATACAAGAAACAAACAATAGAGCTAGCATATTTTTTTATCCAAGTTTATGCATTTTTCTTGCTTCAGTGGGACTTACTTTGTGAGTAAGTGTACATAGGATTGAAGCCTGTGTGTCTTAACAGGTTACCTGCTTTTGGTTTTATTTTAAATGTAAAGTTATTTTGAGACACTAGTCGGATTATCATTTGAGATCCTTAGCTAATTTAAATGGACTTTATCCAGGCTAACTGTTTATCCCTGATGATCAGGAAATGTTAAATGCGGGTAGAGCCTAATTATATTCATTTGATAAAATACAGTGTCATTCTGTATATGGGTACTATATCCATCATTGTCTAATGCCGCTAATAATTTCAGTGCAACACACACAGCAACTCCCCACAAAGCCTGTCAAAAAGGATGATAGTTGTGCAGGGGCAATATTTGGTAGATTATTATACCTGTAAGTAACAATACTAAAGCCAGAAAAACAAGGATTTCAGTTTCACTGATCTCAAGTAGGACTTTTGCGTGAATCATTGGGCACAGGATATCACTAGCTTTGGGTTTTAAAACCTGTTAGACTGCATTTAACTAAACATTTGTCAATTTGGAATGATAAATGGATAATGTACTATTTCAAAAACTGTTTTGAATAGCAATTGCCCAGGTCATTTGCTATGCACATTTACCAGTGAGTAAGTTCCACTGAACTCAGTGTGTCCTCATTCTCAGTAGACATTACTTAAAACATTTCTATATCACCTGTGGAGAAATGCTGTATAAAGAATTGTTTATGTTTTGTAATGTTTGAATACCTTATGGGACTTCTGTGTGTTTCTGAGGATGCCCTGAAATTTAAACGTGGATAAAAATAAGAAATCCCATATGGGGAATACAATCACATAAAGTATGTAAAGATAAGAAAACATATGCAATTCTTTACACAGCATTTCAACACACCAACCTTCAATTAAAAAAAGGGTTTCCCTCAGGTAGCTGGTTGGCCGCTTTGTGAGCAGAATGCTGGACCAGATGAACCCTTGGTCTGATCCAACGTGGCTCTTCTTATGTTCTGTAAAACAGGTTTTGTAAAAGGACACATCACAGGATTAAAGTTATTATTTCAGGCGTTTTATAATGCAGACACAAAACCTGCATTCGACAGAACAATCATTTGCATTACAAATGTCTCTCTTCCACATGCATTAAGGACAGTCTTGGGTCCACAGGAGTGAGGCTCATTATAAGCAATTAAAGCCTCCAATATGAAAATAACGAAGTAGTATTTTAGTCCCAAAGGATATTGACAGTTTATCATGTGTGTCTGTTTGTCTGTGTATGTTGCAGGGGAGGAGATAATAAAAGACAGAAAAGGCAAATGTACTGTGCAGAGGATAATTAAGCTAAAAAAAATGCACATGTGCTCCTTAAATCTTCCTTAACAGAAAGCAGATTGTTAATGTTCTCTTAATTATAAAAATAGCCATAGCTAATCAAGCGACATCATCACTGTTAAAGAACAGTTTGTGGCACTGATGACAAACTGTAAGGCTATTCTCCCTTGTTTCAGAACTCTGTTTTCCTCTTTCTTTTAAGCAGAAAAGAGAAAGGGTCACCCGCCTCCCCAAATAACAATTGCGGATGATCATGTGGCATTAATGTTCTGGGTATCCCAAGGTGTTCCTTTGCCTTTTTTCTAGCAGCTTTCCCCCTCAAGTCATTATGCTAATTAGTGTTTGATCAGATGATTAAATTATAATTCGATTAATGCTATGTGCTAAATGCTCTGAATGAATGCATTTTTGATCGCCTGAATGCCTTGTGTTTAAAAACTGCTGTTTGCAGCCTTATGTTGAATGGGTTCCCCCTCCCCCACCCTCATTTCCTCTGGTTATTACTTTTTTATGTTAAAGGCACTGTAGCTTCTCTTTGACATGTTTGCAAGCCTTTTGTTTCTTCCATTTTTGTTCTTTTTCAAGCTGCTAGCTGCAAGGGGTATTGATGTATGCTCCTCTACAGTCCTCTGCCCACTGTACCCTACAGAATTAAAATATTTACATTTCCCTGCTCTGTTTTGAAGGCTGCATTTCCCCTTAAATGATTAGAAATGTTCTGTGGGTATGTTTTCTTAATAACTAAATAGTTGTCATTCCAGCAGCCAAATGTATATCTTTGCTTTAATTAATTAATTAATTTCATTTTTATACTGCCCAATAGATAAAGCTGTCTGGGTGGTTCACAAAAACTAAATCCACAAGGTACTGCATTTTTAAGAAAAGTCTTCTGAGATGGCTTTTTAATATCAACACAATCCAATAGACTACTCTCACCTATGCTGAATTGTAGAGCAAGCTTCTTACTGCGCAATCCTATATATGTCTATTTAAAAGTAATCTTCAAACAACCCCTACCACCCAGGTTCGGATGACACAAAAAACCATGACAAACCTGCACCGGGAGTTGAATATTCAAAATGGTCTCAGGCACCCACTGCAGCCCACCCTAGGTTAAATAAACCACAGTTGGCAGCAGCAGTCGTATGAACCAGCCCATTGACTTTAGTGGGACTTATTCCCAGGTAAGTGTGTAAAGTCTAAAAACAGGAGCCACAAGGGATAGCTAGAGAAGTGTTGTTCCAGACAGCTACACAATCCAGAACTCCATTCTCACCTCTGCTACACATATATCTGAAGACACACATGCACACACTCTCATATGACTTTTCCTTCGGCTGTTGATTTAACCATAGCACTCTTCCTTGTTGAAGCATGCATGAAAAGACAACCATAGGTTTATCACTCACCTCCAATGAAATCATTGTTTGAATATTACGTCCACGGCTGTCTACAATCAATTTAATGACAGCCCGTACAAATTGTCCTCATAATTGTGGAGTTTAAACAGATTTATATTTGTGAGCTTTTTTCACCTCTTAGAGCTTTTGTTCTAAGCATATATACTGGGAAGTAATTCCCACTCAGCTGATGGGACTTATTTCTGAATAAGAGTTGCAAACACAATCTTTGTGATCACAGTGCTTGGCAAATTTGCTGTCATGTTTTGTCTTTTATGTCATTTGTTTTAAAAATGACTGTAATATAAATAGTTTCAAGTATTTGTGTTAAAATAGAAATGAGGCAGAAGGATATTTCTTATTTAGTATTTCATTATTTGTACCCTGTTCAGAAATAATTTGCAATCCCATAAAATGCAATCTGCTCCTTTTGAATGTCTACTCAGAAGTAAGTTCAGTTAACTTCACTGGAACTTACAGTGCAATCAGGGAAGTTAGCTCCTTAGAAATTTCTTCCAGGGAACTGTGTATAAGGTTGCAGCCTTAGTTAGTTCCAAATTTTGGCTGAGTTCGGATGACATGCTAATCAACAGTTGTTTCCCATTCTGTTCCTAAGTGTGAATTTGTTTGCAGCTTTAGAACATATCAAATGCTGTAGATAATTTATAACCAGTGAAGAAATCTCATCAGTTACCAACATGGTCTGCATTATTAGGTTGTTAAAGAAGCCTTGATCCCTCTGGTAAGCTATTGGTTCTGAAGGAAAAGCTTGGGCGCTAATAATTAAAGTGGCATCTTGTGTGCTGCAAGTGAGGCAGGGGGCCTCTGCTGCGTAAAGAACAAAAAGTCAACTGCAGGAATAGAGGTGGTTCCCAACGTGTTTCCAGGATTCCTGTGGTGTTAGAGCCTGAGAGAGCACTGGTGGTTCAAGGTGCAGGCATAGGCTGCTACTTAGAGGTGAAGTGTGTGTCTCACAGCCCACAACAACCAGTCTCTTTGAGAGTAAAGGTAAGAACAAGGGTCACCTCAGAATCAGGGAGGTTCTGAAGCTTAGACTAATGGCTTGCAGCTATACCTGGGCCTGAGTAGGGAGACCTGGATATGTAGGCCTTCAGTTGAGACCTGAATGTTGCTTATTCCAGGTTACAGTACCTTGAAACCTTGCTTCCTTGATCTTGCTGATCTTTCATGTTGCTGACTGCTGGACCCCTGATAAAACCCTGCTTTTGGACTGTCTTTGCTGGACTGGTAATACCATGCTCTTAACCTTTCCCCCACCTATTGTCTTCTCCTACTTTGAACTGCCCTTTTGCTAGACTAAAAAAACCACTGCTTTAACGTTTTGCCTGCCTGCTGATTTAGCTCAATGGATTTGCCCCATAGTTGGCCCCAGGGCTGAGCCTGACCCAGACATGGCAGGACTGCAAGTGAGCAAAGTGAGTATTATTACTATTAGAAAAGTAATAGTACAATATATTACAATGATACATGTTTATGTACAGTTTGTGTAAGAGATGTATGGCTACAGCAAGTGTTTTTAATGTATTGTTGTAATGTATTACTATTATTTTCTTATTGCTATGGGTTCCATTGACTTTGGCAAGATCTACACTACTGCTTTAAAATGTTTTATAACAGTAGTAACAACTATTGGGGCCCAGGACACACTCCATATACAGTTTTCAAACCGTTTTCAAAGTGTCATATCCTGTTTGGTGTAGTTCTGGCCCTAATCTATGGTTTTCTTGATAACTGCAGGACCCTCCTCTTTATATGTGTCAAAGTTTAAGCATGGCTGGCTGGGGAGTGCTGGGAGTTATAGGACTTCTTTCTGTTTAAACATGTATAGGATTGAACCCTTAGTGTGCTTTTGGGCAGATGTAGGTAGCCTGTGGTAAGCTAATAAGGACAGTGGAATTTGTGCTATACAGTATAATTTAAATTCATGCTTTACTACTTATTCTACGTTACCTTTTTTCATGACCACTATTGAGCTTCCTAAGGGAAAAAACACTTAACAGATTGAACCAAGAGATGCCAAGGCTGCTTTCCCTCCCCTGCACTGGTCTCCAGCTGCACAAAGTAGAATAAGGCAGTGGGGGACACTTATCATTTCCCTGCCTCCCTCCCTTAACAGCTCTCAAGGTAAACACAGATATTTGGGGGGTAATTTCCAGGTTCCACTTTAATGTTTTGTTTTTAAAATAAAGCTCTTTGTAAAATATACCCAATGTTTTACCATATATACCAAAGTGCGTACATGGAAAAAGATGAAGTGGTGAAACTGTGGAAGCTAAAAGTTTATATTGGCCCTGTTCAGAAGACACCTTAAACCACAGCTTTAACCATGGTGAATAAAGCAAAAAGCCTTATTCACCGTGGTTAAAGCCATGGTTTAAGGTGTCTTCTGAACAGGGCCTGGCTTCCGGCTTAACCGCCATGGTTAAAGCCAAGGTGTCTTCTGAACGGTCCCACTGTGTTTGTGTTTCTGAGCAGCATTTTTATATTTATGTTAAGTAAGCAAATTGAAAGATAGACATTGCCCATCTCCATAGTAATATGCTACACTTTAGAAATTACTGTGGGAAATTCAAAACTTCTGCAGATAGGTCGTTAAAAATGATGAGGTAGGATTTACTCTTTGGGGGAGCTGGAATTTTTTAAATGTAGATTTCCATGCTATTTCATTCAGAAATAGGCTAGTGAAAAAGTAATGTTTACCTGCAATGCCTTGTATAGTTGCCAGGAGTAAGGCTCACTGAACATAAAATGGAAATTACTTTTTATTATTTTATTTTATTTATTATACTTGTATACCGCTCCACATTCTAAGATTTTGAAGGACTTAACAGCAGGATAAAAGAATAAAAACACCTTGTTAAAATAATTACTGTTTTTAAAAAGAAACAAACAGAATTACTTTTGAACAAATGCATAGGATTGTATTGCTAGATAAGCCACATAGCTGCAGTGAAATAGTACTGCCTGCTCCTAAGGTACTTCTAAAGAGAAAAGTTTGTAAATGTCTTTCCTAGAAGAAAGTAGGAACTGTAGGAAGCACAAAGATCCTTATTTGGAGTCCTGAAAGGGATTTTTAGATAAAGCAAATGGAGCTTGGGTAGTCACTTTGAAGGGCAAATTGGAGCCCTTCAATTTGCAACTCCCATCAGCTCTAACTAGCATAGCTAATAGTGATGGATCGTGGGAGGGCCTCTTGTGGCTTAACCTGCAATAGAGGATCCTGAGGGTCATACTAAATATTGCTTTAAAGTTGTAACGAGCAGTCAAATCCTTTTTTCTTTTCTTATGCAAGAGTAGGCATGGGGCAGTTTTGGGGGTTGAAGGCCTTAATCCTTCAGAGGTCCTGCTCTGGATCAGGGAGTGGGGAGGCTGTGCCTGCAATTTGCATTATCAAAAAATGCTCAACAGAAACCAATGCATCCATTTTTGGCAATGCAAATTGGAAGCTGTGCCTCCCCCCTGCCCCTGGATCCCAGATGGGTAACCTCCCTACTCACCCAACCTGAGAAAGGGTCCTGATCCAGGAGGGGTCCCCTACACTTTTAAGTAAGGGAAAAGATGTAGCAGCCAGCTACGTCTTTAAAGGAATGTTTAGCTTGATCCTGAGAATCTGATTAGGCAATGTGCATTGGGAAGGATGGAGAATATCTGGGAACCTTTGCTTCTCTAGCTCCACCATGCTCAGCCATCCAAAGGTCTTCTGCTCACTCAGAAGACTCCACCTTTCTTCCCTTTGCTGTCCAATGTGCCTGGAACTGCCTTTCAGCAGAACACTAGCATGATGCCACCTTTCACACTTCCATCAAATCCCTCCTCAAGCCCCATCTTTTCTATGAGTTCCATCCACTCGCCCCTATGCCTTACTGCAACCAACTTGTAACCAAGTCGAAGCACATGTCTTTCCACATCCACCATTGTTTCCACTTCTGTCCCTTCCCTCTGTTGCTTTCCCTCTGTTCCTTTGGGCAGGGACTGTCCTCTAGTCGCCTATAATGAAAGGTTGTGCATATTGGTGGCATTGTATAAATCAATTAAAATAATAACAGTCGTATTGATGGTGATGATGAGGGGGGTCCCACTTCTAGAAATAATTCTAGATTAGGTTAGATGGTAGTGATGATACTAAAAATAATAATAAGAGAGATCTAGGCTCCACCCCCTTTTGGCAGCTCTCATTTGATCTCTTATAAGGACTTGCTGGAGACTCGGGGAAATGTGGAATGGAAGCAGGGCACTCACAAGTGTCAGTTCAACACTTAAAACTCAGAGGATCACTGTGCTAAATAAACTATCTTGCCTCCTTTTCCTCACCTGTCACTGCCAATGGTGCACAAAGTAGCCTATACCTAGTCTCATCTTGTCCATTTCATTGTATGTTTCATACTTCCATGCTTTTGACAGCTGAAATATACATGGATATTGACAAGGCAAGGCTACACATATTGGGCAGCTGTAAATGCATACTTGTGCACCTTTGAAAGACCAACAAATAATAAAAATTATAAACACATTTGTGCACATTATTTGTGCAACTGTCTGGGGCTGAAAAAAATGGGTTGATGAACAAGTGAACAGCCCCTCCCCCTCCATAGTACTGTTTGGGCACCATTGGAGGGGCTGTCACTGCCAAGGGAGGTTTGAGCATGATCATGAATAGTGGCGGGGAGGTTGCAAGTGTTGCTGAGTGACTCTGTACCTGATTGCCACTCTGTTGCCTTCGGATGACATGCCAACTCCATTGTGTGTTGAACAATCCCAAGAAAAAAAATAGTATAATATAGTATATCATATAATATATATGATATAATATAGTATATAATATAAAATATATATTATTAAAAGCCATGGGTGGTCAGGAGCTCTTGCTGCCAAAAAATAAGCCATCCTGTGGGAAGGGGTCTGGGTTTGGATGACACAACAACCCACCATGGCTTGTTGCTCATGATGGGTAGTTGTGTCTTGCAATCACAGTCATTGTCAGGATACAGGGGCAGAGAATAATGATTTACCATGGGGAAAACCTATCTCCAGTCATATCAGCATTTTTTGCATTGTGCTGCAGGCCTGTTTCTAAGCATAGCAACCAGTATCATTCACATAAGCATTTCTCACGATGGAGGGAGATGTGCTTGGAATAGCCAGTGTCTTGGGGTAGAATCAGTGATTTAATACTCCATTCTGAATTGGTTGCAGAGGAAATGATCTTATACAGCTTGCTTATGATCAAACCTTGACTCATTCCTTTGTTTAACCCAGGGAAGTATAACTATTTGTCTGTAAAGAGTTGAAAGGTGTGTTGTTATTTTATGTTGTAGAGCTCGAACAGAAGTATCTCCCTTTTGCAAACTGCCAACCTCCCATTGGTTTCGCCCCACACATCCACACTTTCATTTCCTCTTTGAGAATGACACCTCTAACAGCAACAACTATGGGAGCAGGACGAGATGTGTAAGGAAGACATTTGAGAAGGAGGCATAAATCATATGGTAGAACATACGTTGCAAAAGACAGCTCTAATTATATCTATGTTCTGACACGACTGATTTACAATTGGAAGAGCACCGCATTCTCTGGAGTTAAGCAACTTACTGAAAACTTAGCAGGCTTAATTGTTTCACTTCTTCATTTTAGCAGGATGCATGTGTGTGTGTGGAGGAGTATTTCACAATATATCTGCATTCCCCCTGCACCCTCCACTCAGGTAACTGTGCAATGTGCTTGGAATGCGTTGCATAGAAAATTACAAAATGAGTTTCAAGCCACAACCTTATCCTGTCTTGAGATCCACCATGGGAGAGTGTAGAGAGCGATTTTTGACAGGTGGGTGATGGTGGAGTGTGATTTGATTTAACGTATTTGCCTCTGAATTCTGTGTTCCCCTTCTCATTCTATTGCAGGCCTCTGCACCTAAATGGCGGAACAAATGTTTGGTTTTTTGAAGTGAATGCTAAAAGCCATGACACCAAAGACATTTGCAAATTAGCCATGTTGGAGCGGATGGTTGTAATTTCAAAAGGAGCTTTGGATCAGAGCCAAAAACCTTTTTGTCACTTCTATGGTATTCTGAAATCGCAACAAACAGCTGGTAGATCTGGCAGATCCCTGCAAGTTGCTGTTTTGATTTTGCTTTTCTCACTTTTCTCTTTAGGGACAATTATTGTCATCATTTACATAACGCTTTTAAATGTGCAAAGCCCTTTGTAGTTGTCATTTCCCTTGCAAGAAGTTCGACCCGGAGGAGGTGCTCCATTGAATCTCTCTCCTCTTTGGAGCGGCGCACTTTCATTTCATAGGAAAATGCATCTCATTTAGGTCATTCGAATTAACAAGTCACTGCTCTGTGGATTATTCTTCAAATTATATGTGGCAGTTTCCCATGTTCCATGCTGTTTTAGCCATTTTCGCAAGTCTAAAAAAGCAAGCATACAAACATATTCTTAGGCTAGAGACAGCAGGTTTTCTAGCAGCTGATGTAGTGCTGTTATAGTACACACGAACTTGGGGTGGGCGCCTCAGGGAAGAGGTACTGACTAGAACGATGGTATTTATGTGTTTCTGAACATCTTCCAAGAAAATCTGAGCTGTCCACAATGGGTTATTTCACCTTATCCCCACAACTCTGTGGTGAGTTACTGAGAGAGTGTGTGGAGCTTGAGGCTACCCAATGAGCTATGCAGAGCTCATTGGATAGCTATGCAGAGATTTGAATTGAGGTCTTCCCCAGTCCATGCCCAGTAATCTGTTCATCATGCCATACAGGCTCTCTGCAGTAATATTGCTTTGTTTTGGACTTCACCAATTGCATGGATTCTGGTCTGCTGTTCTTAAGTAGCTCTAGAGCAAATAGAGTGTTCTTTGCACTGTTTAATTCTTGCAAGTAGGCTTTGCATCTTTTTGTCTTACGCTTTGGAGAAAGTGGATAGGGAGACATTATTCTCCCACTCTCATAATATTAGAACCCAGGGTCATCCCATGAAGCTGATTGGTGGGAGATTCAGGACAGATAAAAAGCAGTCCTTCATCACACAGTGTACTGTTGTGTAATTCACTACCACAGGACATAATGATGGCCACCAATTTGGATGGCTTTAAAAGGGGGTTAGAGAAATTCCTGGAGGAGAAGGCATCAATGGCTACCAGTCCTGACGGCTACATGCTAACTCCAGTATCACAGGCAGTAAGGCTATGTTGCTGGGGAACATGGGTGGGAGAGTGTTATTGTAATTATGTTCTACTTGTGCACTTCTCATGGGCAGCAGGTTGGCCATGGTATGAACAGAACACTGGACTAGATGGACCCTTGGTCTGATCCAGTACGGCTCTTTTTATGATATTATGTTCCACATATTTTGCATGTTTTCCTTTTTTTTAAAAAAAAAAAAAACTATTGAGGAAATGTCTTTAAAATATCCCTAGGTACGGTCTTTCTTATGACCATCATCCATGATGGATTGAGTTTGATGGAGCAAACATATATCTGTCTACTCAGAAATAGGTTCCATTGAGTTCAAAGAGATTTACTCCAGGCAAAGTAGCAGCCTACGTATGAGAATACAAGAAGATACGCAGGGGACATTTTTGTCTTCTCCTTTCCTGTGTTGCTTCTTCTTCACTCTGATCAGGTTCAGATGTTACACTAAACTCAGGAACAGAGCATCTCTGAGTTGTTTAGACACTCTTGCTGGCAGGAGGAGCCAAATGGGAGTGATCATTTAAAATATTTTAGAACTTTTAAAGTAAGTTTTGTTATGCTATTGTATTTCATGGTTTTAGGTTTTGTTTTATGAGCTGCCCAGAGAGCTTTTGCTATTGGGCAGTATAGAAATGTAATAAATAAACAGAAAATTCAAACTCTATGAACAATGATACTGACATGTTCAAGGCGAATCAGGCTGTTTATATCATACTGTTTAATGCATTGTTGGGAAATCCGTGGTTGCTAGCAAGTTCAGTCGATTTTGATTCCAGTATTGATTGAACAATTGTCCATAAGCATTATTTTCCACACCTTCTTCCTCCACGTTCCAACATAGGGCAGTATCCAGCAAGGCTGCTTTGCCTTTACAGGTTCTATTGCACTCATGGGAGTATCTGCTTGCACAACAGGGCTTTTGTGCTCCCACCACCATCAACAACTCCCTCACTGAAACAAGCAGAAAAACCTTATTTCCAGATTAGGACAAGTTAGCAGAGCTCTCTTCAGTGAGTTCTGCTGATCTCCCCCATTCCAGAAACAAGTGTTTCTTCACATTTCAGGTTATTTTTAGAAATGCAAAAGCACAGGCACAGTAGGATGCTACCCAGTAGGGAGAGCCGTTATTCTCCATTCCTTCACCAATAATTGGCACGCTAATGTTAACATATGCATTCTCTCTACTTCATAGAATCATAGAATAGCAGAGTTGGAAGAGGCCTACAAGGCCATCGAGTCCAACCCCCTGCTCAATGCAGGAATCCACCCTAAAGCATCCCTGACAGATGGTTGTCCAGCTGCCTCTTGAAGGCCTCTAGTGTGGGAGCGCCCACAACCTCTCTAGGTCACTGATTCCATTGTCGTACTGCTCTAACAGTCAGGAAGTTTTTCCTGATGTCCAGCTGGAATCTGGCTTCCTTTAACTTGAGCCCATTATTCCATGTCCTGCACTCTGGGAGGATCGAGAAGAGATCCTGGCCCTCCTCTGTGTGACAACCTTTTAAGTATTTGAAGAGTGCTATCATGTCTCCCCTCAATCTTCTCTTCTCCAGGCTAAACATGCCCAGTTCTTTCAGTCTCTCTTCATAGGGCTTTGTTTCCAGACCCCCTCTTCTAACTTGGTTCACCAAATAGCCCAATAGTGCAGTCAGTGGGGATAGTTGGATCACATATTCTATCACACCTTCTATAGTTTGAAAATATTCTGTCAATATTGTTTAGCAGAGTTGCATTGCCACCAAATGTGAGCAAAAGGACTTCTCCAACCACATTCCCAGGAGGTGTATGATGTATCAGGAGCAGTATGGCCATGCTGGCCAAGAATGATGGGACTTGCAGTCCAACACATCTGGAGAGCTTCAGGTCAGGAACTATTGTGCACAGCTTTATATTGTAGACATCAGGGATTAATAAATATGCATGTGTGAACTCTAAGCTCAGAGTTGCCAGGCCTTTCCCAGTCATAAGCATTAACTTTGTGTGTGATTGTTGTTGTTGTTTTAAAAAGAACTGGAAGTTTTGCCTTATGTCATTCTGGTTTTAATTTGGGTAGAATTTGACTTGTCTATTTTGTCCATCTGAGACTGCTATGAAGTGGTTTCTAAAATTCATTTCTTGAGATGTGGATTTGGAACCAAGTTGTTGTGTATCCACCACTGCCTTGTCACTTCTTCCTCTCTGTCTTTGTCTTCCCCACAATAATGCACTTATCCTACAAATTAGTGTTGTCCAAGTGCTCCCATGCATCTGTTTTCCTCCATGCCTAGTGGTATTTTGAAGAAAAATGAAGAAAAATGCCTTCAATATAGATTCAATTGGTTGCTTTTCTAAGGTGTTGCTATGCCATTTCAGGCCATGGGTCGTGCTGATGCTCTGCTTTTGTGTGTGATGAGAAATTAGCATTGTTGGCCACTGGTGAGGGCTGGGTTACAGGATTCCTCTATGGATCAGGTCTTTACCAGGGTTTGGGGCAAGCCAAGTTTCCCAGAAAGGTAAGACAGCATAGGGCAGCACCATGGAGTGCTCCAAGCGGGGCTAAAGCCTTAAATAGGACGTTGGCTTCCTAGAGGGTGCTAGCTCCTCCCATGCACCACTGCATGAGGCCTTCTACCTTTAAGGGGCTGTCCTTGCTTTTGTCTGCGATGGCATAGAGGCAACTCACGTGCAGTGATGCTTTCAGAACTGGAATCCTCAGAATCTGAGAATGGTGATGTGACCTCTTTTGGGGCTGGCCCCATGGGCCCTTCTGGGGCTGAAGGCCTTGAGGTGAGAGGGTCGTCAATAAGTACCTCTCCAGCCACATCCTCTTCTGGGTGGTTTTTAATAGTGTATACTATGTTTTTAATTAGTATTTTATGTATGTTATGCTTGCTGTTGTTCCCCACCTTGATCCAATCGGAGAGGCTGGTAAGAAATAAATTATTATTATTATTATTATTATTATTATTATTATTATTATTATTATTCAGACACTACTTCTCCTGAGGAGGGAGTATTAATACCTCTAGTCATGAAAGTTGCTCTGTGTGCCAATTGGTCATTGCATTCTTATCACTTTTTGAATAATGATATTTGCAGTTGAGTTCAGCATTTTTAAAATATGTTTTTAATTTGGTTTGGAAAAGCGAAAAGATTCCCAAAGGGGACTTTTGCTGATCAATATTCCAGAGGCAAATAACCCTGGCTAGTACTCTGGCATAAAATGCCTGGTATTTTTACTCTTTTCAAGGATCCAGTCCTTGGCAGGTTAATAAGTTTTCTGACTGCCAGGCACAGGTTATTTCAGTCAACAGGAGATTCATGAAATGCATTGTGCATTTTTTTTTTCCTTTTTAAACCTCGTTCTTGCTAATATAAATGCTGACAAATTGCATGACTGTAGCTTTGAAACTCCCTAAATGGTGTTTTTGTCAAAGCCTTTAGAATGAAATGCTTACTGGGAGAAACTCTGCACGGTGGAGCTGGGGGAAGGGTCCTAATTATTATGCATCATGACACAATATATTAATGCATCATGGTTGCTTTTCAGCTTTTTAAACTCTTGTTATGGATGATGAGACTAATATAAACAGGCAGACAACGAAAGCTTCTGCAAAGCTTTCTGATGTCATATTCTGTTTCTAAGGAATTTCACTACAGCCATACTTACCAACTGAAGAGTATGTCTTGAAAAAAGCGTATTAACCTGGTTCTAGGCAATAGCCAAGGCAAAGATACTCCTGTATATATTGACATATTGACATGTATGTGTGCTAGTGCAAAAAAGCTGCTGGTCCAGTGATTTACTTGTGCATCTGTGTTTGAGGATGCTTGCTTCTTCGCACATCCAAGAAAGTAGGAGAATACTGGCTTTAATTTGCATGTTTTTATTTTGTACAGTTATGATACAGTTTAATCAACTGTCCTTCCTTTTCTTTTCTTGGGAAGAAGAGCCTCCATTGATGCCAGTGGAAGCTTCCCTTCTGGGACCAGTCCTGCCTTTCCTTTAAGGAAGTCGAAGTGGCATGCGTAGTTCTCCCCTCCCCATTTTGTCTTCATAATAACCCTGTGAAGTAGGGTAGGCTGAGAGCCAGTGGCTGGCCCAAGGTCACCCACATGGCTGAGTGGGGATTTGAACATGGGTCTCCCCAGTCCTAGTCCAAAACTCTAACCACTGCACCATGCAGGGGCAGGGTGGGGGGAGTATGTCTGGACTGTGAAGGAGGATGAAGGTGTCAAATTTCCCTCTTCATGCATTTTGACTCTGATGATAATTGGGGCACTCTGTGCCCACTAGTACTGTTTCCCCCCCAACTCCCAGTTGATGTGGTTGTCAGCAATATGTGTTAACGTCACATCTAGTTCAACCTTTAAAAAATTCTAACATCTGAAGTTCCCACCATTTCTTCCAGGAGAAGAAAGTACAGTGATTAATTGAACGGTGCACACATTTCATCTGGGCTATTAGTTGCAATTCTATGGGCACTTACTTACTTGGGGCTTACAAAGTTAGGGTGACCATATGACCGGATTTGCCCGGGTTTTTGATGACAAATCTGGGAGGGGGAGGGGAAATCCGGAGTTTTCCAAAGAGCAGCTCTAATGGGAATTAACAAAAATGCTTATAACTCTGTCATTTTTTAAGATAAAGAGATAAATTTTGCACCATGATAGGATTTAGGTAGAGCTTTAGCCACACCAAATTTGAAACAGATCCGTTCATCCATTGATTTTTTAGGATTTTTTTTTAAAAAATTGAGGTTTTAAAATTATTATTTTTGAACTGTCATTTTTAAAGATAAAGAGCTGAAAGTTGGCTCCATGATAGCTTTTAGGTAGAGCTTTAGCCGTACCAAATTTGAAACAGATCTGTTCATCCATTGATTTTTAGAAAATTTTTTAAAATTTGAGGATTTTTTTTAAAAAATGTTATTTTTAAAGATAAAAAGATGAAACTTGGCACCATGATTGATCTTAACAAGGACTTTAGCTATGCCAAGTTTGAAACAGATCTGTTCATCCATTGAGTTTTAGGATTTTTAAAAAAAGTTTGAGGTTTTAAAATTATTATTTTTTAAAAATAACATTTTTAAAGATAAAGGGCTGAAAGTTGGCACCAAGATAGCTCTTAAGAAGAGGTTTAGCCATGCCAAGTTTGAATCAGATGTGTTCATCCATTTTTTTAAAGGATTTTTTTAAAAGTTCAAAGTTTTAAAATTATTGTGTTTTAAAACTGCTGGAGCCATATCCTTCAAACTCAGGTTGTCAAACCTCCTCTTTGGGGTGTTGCACATTGAGCAGTTTCAGCCCTTGGCATTAAGGGGATCTCCAGTCTTTAGGTAAGAAGTCCTGGGCAAGCAGGGCACTTTTCCTGTTGCAGATTTGGTGTGCAGTCAGGTATCTGGAGCTCAGCAGAGGCAAGACATCCATAAATCAAAATGTGGGACAGGAGAGGTCAGTCAAAGCTGCCCACAGGGCAAAAGAGAATTTCCACATCATGGGTGATGAAGGGTCATCTTTAGAGAAAAACTCTCACAACCAACAGTAGGGTGCCAGTAGAGAGAGAGGCTCTCTTCTTTGCAGATGCCCTGTTGCTGCAAATGTTGGAACCTGGCATATCATTGCTTTGCTTCGCTACCACTTCCCTTCCACTTCACTTTGTACACTTGTGAGCTATGCGCTGACTGTTCTGCTGGGATGCAATGCAGAACATTTGAAATGCATACCAGAGAAAAATAGACTTGTGGCTTTGGCTGGCTGGCATATCTCTTAGAGACAGAGTTAGACTGAAGCCACAACTCAGAGATGACTGTAGCTGAGCCCTGAGAGGCTGCTGTACCATACAGAGCCTTTTTAAGAGTGCCTCAGAGTCTAGTTTTGGTGCAAGCAGAGGTGGCTGGCAGTGGAGTTTTTTTTAAAAAAACAAGAGTCACCGGATGCAACGAAGCCATAAGCTGTTGCCCTATCCCCAGCCACAGGGTACAAGTTTATAGCCTGACTGGACCATTGGGAGACTTTGGCAGAGAGAGAGAGTGGGGTGGGGGATTTTTTGAGGCTGGAAATGTTGGCAGGGTGGCATAAGGCAGAGAGAGGCTGAAGGCAACCCAGATGCACCTTTAGCTTGGCCCTGAGGCTGGCTTGCCACGCAGAGTGTTTTTAGAGTGCATCAAAGTTGTGCATGAGGAGAGGAGGTGGAGGCGGCTGGAGGCAGAGGTTTTTAAAGTATTGGGCAAAAGGCGGGATATAATAATAATAATAATAATAATAATAATAATAGATAATGATAATGATGATGATGTAAGAGTCACCAGACATGACTAAGCAATAACTTGCAATAAGTAATATCCCAAGCCACAAGTGTGCAGCCTAGCTGGACCATTGGGAGACTTTGGGCGTGGGGGGGGGGGGGGGAGAGAGAGAGAGAGAGAGATTGTTTGAGGCTGGAGGCTTTGGTTTGTCTGCAATGACTTAGAGTGAGAGACAACAGAGGCTGCACAGACAACCCAGAGACATCTATTGTAACTTAGCCCCATGGTGCTGGCATGAAATGCAGGGCATTAGGAAGAGGGTCTCAGAGTCACATGTTTGTGCAGGAAGTAGACAGGAGTTCAAAGTCTGGATGTGCGAAGTGGTGCCAACACTCAAGCCTTGAGAAGCTAATGTATATAAGTGAGAAGTGTGAATGGGCAAAGTAGTGTTCACTGCCACAACACCCACCCTAATGTTAGAGTAGAGAAACTTGTGACAATTATACACAAGCTTTTTTAAAAAATTGAAATTTAAAAAAGCCAGCCATCCGGCCGGCCAGTAGCAAACCCTATTAACAACAGCAGCAGCTTGCAATGAGTGAAGATACAGTCAGAAAAGATATTTGAGGGAAAGGGAGAATGTAACACACAGAGTATAGCAAAAGCTTCAAAGTACAGCAAAACCAACAAAAGTAGGAGTGAGTGAAGTTAATTTCAGATACATTGAATCTTTCACTTGTTCTTTATTTTAGTGACGTTAACATTAAGATGTTATGTAGAACAGATTTGTCTTAAATGTGTGCTGTAAAATCAGACATGTGACCAAGGCTATGTTCCGGTGGGCACGCCCCCTTGGTGCTGGGCACGCCCCCTTGGGGGCTGGCCATGTTGTCCTCCTTTTAGTTTTCCAAAATATGGTCACCCTATACAAAGTAAGCCTACATAGGATCACTGAGCAGAAGTAACACCTAATTATGTGGTAAGAGTGGCATGTTGTCCAGTACCACGCCCGCTACTGTGGAAACATGGTGAGTGCTATTATCACTGAGTGTTGGTGATGTTTACATGGGATGGTTGCATATCAAAAAGAAAGC
Source organism: Elgaria multicarinata webbii (assembly GCF_023053635.1). Lineage (NCBI taxonomy): Eukaryota > Metazoa > Chordata > Lepidosauria > Squamata > Anguidae > Elgaria > Elgaria multicarinata. The sequence continues at coordinate 70,883,344 of NC_086175.1, forward strand.
TGTTCTGCAGTCTCTAACAGCTGCAAGTGTAGCTTTAGAGAGAAATTGTAATTGATGTAACATAGAGATAGTGGTGAAGAGCCAGAGCTATGTATGAGGAAGGCCCTGATTTAAATCTCAACTCTGCCATGAATTTCCCACTCTGCAAGCCATCCTCTTTTAGCCTCAGTCACCCTATATGCAATATAGAGTCAATAAATTATATTGCTGGCCAACTGCATGGGATTGATAGAAGGATTACAAGAGAATGTATAGGAAACATTTAGAACACTGAAAAGCTATACATATGTTTTGTGTTAGTGGAATAAGTGATAAGCTCACATTTGCGTTCAATGCAAATAAGATTTTATCTTACAAGTTTTAACAATATCAGATTTTGAAAATGAAAGGGTTTTGTATTTTTTTCCCTGCATAAAGTCTTTGCTTTTGTTTTATAAACTAGGCTAATAATAATATATATATATATATATATAGCAAAGGAGGGAGAATATTCTACTTGAGCCCTAATGGTTTGGGAATCAGAGGTCCCTGGATCAATTTCTTGCTGGAATGGAGTTCTTGCAAATAAGGATAATCCTTCATTTGTTGTGTACTCACTTGGAAATGCTTTTGTATTTTGCAGTTCTCTGCATTTAGCTTTTGCCTTTTTTTCCTGTTACTGACTGAAAGCATTTCTCTTAGCTGTTTTTTGTTAAGTTATGGTTGAGATGGTGCTTTCTATTCTTAGGTGGGGGTTTCAGCCATATGCAGAAGTTGGAAATGATTACATTTTAGACTTGTCCATGCTTGTTATTGCTAGATGACACCTTTCTCCCCTTTTTCTTCTTTGCTTTTCTCTCTGTTCCCCTTTTTCCATTTCTCTCTTTTTTCTTTTCCTTTCTATCATTTCTTTCTGTCTCTAAAATTTTGAAGTTACTTTTTTAAATATTGAAAGAATTTCATAGTCATCTTTTCAGCACTCAAGAGTGGTACACTATAACAAATAACGCACACACAACAATAAGAAAGAAACCTCCCAAAAGGGGCACCTGTAAGAACACACAAAATTTGCCAGTTGAGAGAAAGGCCAAAAAGAAGGGCTGTGTTTTTTATACCCCTTCTGGAAGGCTAGTAAAGAAAGAGAATAGCAGGTCTTATATACCGTTGGTGCAACTGATGTAAAAGCACTTCTCCCTGCCATGTCAGTCCTCATTTTGTGCAGAGTTGGAAATCTGAGCATGGCCAAAGAAGACACAGGGAGCTGTCATGGGGTTCAATGCTAAGAAAGGCACTCTGAGATATGAAGGACACAGGGGCTGTCTATATGCACTGAAAGCCCCGGGGTGGCTGCGCAGTTGCACTGCATAAATTATATAATGCAGTAGCCATCTCACAGCCATTGCAGGGCTTTCCCATGAAACTGTGAAGCAAAAAAGTCAGGGACTTAACCCCAACTTTTTTCTTCAGAGCAAGGTGAGAATGGGGCATCCAGCATCTTTCCTTACTCTGGAGTCACAGAGGAGGTGTGGCCGGGCAGATGGTGACCCCTGATTGGTCGCTGTCCACCCAGGCGGAGGGCAGGGCCTGGCCACTGGAAACCCCACATTTTTTCTCTCAGTTGGGATTATCTGCCACCACCAAGATGCAGCAAAAGCGTGGGGTTTTGCTTATTGTGGTGGCAACCTGCTGCTGTTTAGGCAGCCCCCGTAGCTGTGAAGGGCATTTTTGATTCACACCAGAAGCTTGAATTGAACTTGGAAGCTCTAAGTGAATGTGTTTGGAGAGACGGAGATCTGCCTTATAAAATTCTGGGATGGTGAAGAAATGAAATAGCAACATTAGGTCAGAATGGGGAAACCCCTTCCTTAATATACTTTAAAGAGAAAGATAAAACAAAGGAGGAATTGAGTGTATCTTGGAACTAAGTTCATGTAACTCCCTATGAACCAGACCATGGATTGAGGGTAACATTTTCTGGCCCTGATACAGCTTGTGTACTCCCTGGTGTTGCAATCTAAAATCTGCTTTGGCTAACTAACTGTACATTAGTTGCCATATCCTTCGTGATCCACTTTGTTGGTCTGTTATTTTAGGATTCTGCTATGTATCTGATCATCTGTTAGCGAGTAATGACATTGTCTAGGGCTGAAAGGATTCTTATTTATTTATTTATTTATTTATTTATTTATTACACTTATATACTGCCCTTATAGCCAGAGCTCTTTGGACGGTTTACAGAATTCTAAAATTGAGATAAAAACAAGTATACAAGTTTTAAAATTTTAAAACACAGAACATACACACATAAAGCATTAAAAGCCGTTAAAAAACTAAACATGTGGGTGATTAAGATGTGCTGCCATATGCCTGGGCAAAGAGGAAAGTCTTAACATGGCGCCGGAAAGATAGCAGCATTGGCGCCAGGCGAGCCTCATCAGGGAGATCATTCCATAGTCTGGGGGCCACCACCGAAAATGCCCTGTTCCTCATTGCCACACTCTGAGCCTCTCTCAGAATAGGCACCCGGAGGAGGACCTTAGATGTTGAACGTAGTGACCGGGTATATTCACGTCAGGAGAGGCGTTCCGACAGGTATTGTGATCCCAAGCCGTGTAAGGCTTTATAGGGCTCAGAAACATACAGGCAGCTAGTGCAAGTGGACCAGAGCAGGTGTTATATGGTTGAACCTTCTGGTTCCCGAAATCAATCTGGCCGCTGCATTTTGCACGAGCTGCAGCTTCCAAACCGTCTTCAAAGGCAGCCCTACATAGAGTGCATTGCAGTAATCTAACTTGGAGGTTACCAGACCACAGACAACTGAAGCCAGGTTATCCCTGTCCAGATAGGGGCATAGCTGGGCCACCAACCGGAGTTTGTAAAAGGCACTCTGTGCCACCGAGGTCACCTGAGCCTCAAGTGACAATGATGGATCTAAAAGAACCCCCAAGCTATGAACCTGCTCCTTCAGGGGGAGTGCAATCCCATCCAGAACAGTTAGAACACCCCCCTTCCTGTCAGCGGAATCACCTACTAACAGCATCTCAGTCTTGTCTGGATTGAGTTTCAGTTTATTAGCCCTCATCCAGTCCATTGTCGCAGCCAGGCACCGGTTCAACACATCCATAGCCTCTCCTGCTGAAGATGAAAAGGAGAAATAGAGCTGCGTGTCGTCAGCATACTGATGACAGCACACTCCAAAGCTCCGGATGACCGCACCCAGCAGCTTCATGTAAATGTTAAACAACATGGGGGACAAAACCGACCCCTGCGGGACCCCATACTTGAGAGTCCACGGGGCCGAGCAATGTTCCCCAAGCACCATCTTCTGTATCCGACCCACCAAATAGGAGCGGAATCACTGCAATGCAGTACCTCCCACTCCCAGCTCAGCAAGTCGTCCCAGAAAGATACCATGGTCAATGGTATCGAAAGCCGCTGAGAGGTCGAGGAGAATCAACAGAGTCACACTCCCTCTCCTGTCTTTCTCCCGACATAGGTCATCATACAGGGCGACCAAGGTTGGTTCCATGCCAAAACCAGGCCTGAAGCCCGACTGAAATGGATCCAGATAATAAGTCTCATCCAAGGGCCTTTCCGCACGTCGTCCCCAGAGCACATCTATTCGACCCCAGTGCACTCTGAGGACGATCCTGTGACTTGCCTGTAAAAGAAACGACGATGAGACGTCCTCGGCGCTGCCGCCGCCGGCACCGCTACCCAGCTTCCTGCTCCCCGCCCGGGACGGATAGCTTGTTTTGAAGAAAGCGGGGGGGAGAGCTTCTTCCGCTCTCTCCTCCGCCTTCTTCTGCCGAGCTATCCGTCCCGGGCAGGGAGCAGGAAGCTGGGTAGCGGCACCGGCGCCGGCAGCGCCGAGGACGTCTCATCGTCGTTTCTTTTACAGGCAAGTCACAGGATCGTCCTCAGAGTGCACTGGGGTCGAATAGATGCGCTCTGGGGACGACGTGCGGAAGGGCCCCAAGAGTGTCTGGAGCTGGCCCGCAACCACCTGCTCAAGGACCTTGCCCAGGAATGGAACATTTGCCACCAGCCTATAGTTATTAAGATTTTCTGGGTCCAGGGAAGGTCTCTTTAGGAGTGGTCTCACCACTGCCTCTTTCAGGCAGCCCAGGACCTCTCCCTCTCATAAAGAGGCATTAATCACTTCCTTGGCCCAGCCGGCTGTTCCATCCCTACTAGCTTTTATTAACCAAGAGGGGCAAGGATCCAGTACAGAGGTGGTTGCGCGAACCAGTCCAAGCACCTTGTCCATGTCCTTGGCAGTAACCTAGCAACACATGTCAGAGACTGCATTATTGGTTTGCAGGTAAATATTCTTGTGGTGTCTTATAAAAAAATGTATGTATTTTTAAGGCAAGGCCTTCAGGGTTATGTGGCATAAGTCAAGAGATGCCCTAAACTAAGTGCTCATTCTCTTTTATCCCAAAAGGACACAGATAACGAAGTCCACTATATGTTACAGGTGTCAACCATGTTTGAGCAGGCCCAATGCATGCAGGGAGTTTCTCCATTTACTGCCATGCAAGGGGAATTTAGTTTCTCTTCATAATAGAATCCGGTAAGCCTCTGTGTGAATCTGGAACCTTGGGCATGCAGAGCATGTGCTCTGCAGTGGCTGTAAAAGTGTGTAGGCCATACACATGGGGAGGTAAATTGCTTTTTGGAAAGGGAGACCCATGCAGTATTGACCTCTTTATGTCCACTAATTACATGGCCAAAGATGACATCTTGAGTGTGTGTGTGTGTGTGTGTAAGACACACACACATTGCAATACCTTGATGTAGGGCTCCATTCCACCAACGATTTAGTGCACTCTCGTGGATTTGCAGCATGGTACTCACATGATGCCATGCCTGCCCTGCTGACACCCCTCCTCTTCCCCAGCCTCTTCCATCTTTTCCTAGAATGTCTAAAGTCTGGATTATTTTTTCTAAGTGTGTTTAATACACCCTTAAGCCTCCGTGTAGTGTTTTCCTTTGTTGGGGGCGTGTTTTGTGACAGGAGTCTTGCTGTTGCCTTGAATGGATTGCATTAGGTCCTGGCAGGGAAAAGCAATCTCTCCCAGCAGCTGGCTCCAAGCCTCAAACCTTGCATCCCAGCTGACCCAAACCTTGCATCCCAGGCTCAAAAGCATTTTTTAAAATCGTACAATGCCGAATCTATGCAGAGACAGGACTGTACTCCCTCAATGCCCCCAAAGCTTGGGACCACAATACCTGAAGGAACGTCTCTCCTGACATGAACCTATCCGGACACTGCGCTCCACATCTAAGGTCCTCCTCTGAGTGCCTACTCCGAGGGAAGCTTGGAGGATGGCAACAAGAGAGAGGGCCTTTTCAGTGATGGCCCCCCAATTACGGAATGATCTCCCTGATGGGGCTCACCTGGCGCCTACATTGTTATCTTTTCAGCACTAGGTCAAGACTTTTCTCTTTTCCCAGGCATTTAACAGCATTTAACAACACTAAGTTTTTTTTTAATGGACCCCAGAACTGTTGTTTTTAAATGGATACCGTTGTTTTTATATTGTTTATGTTTTTGATGGTTTCAAATTTTGTATACTTTTTAATGTTCACTGTTTTTAACTTTTGTAAACCGTCCAGAGAACTTCGGCTATGGGGCAGTATATAAATGTAATCAAATCAAATCAAAGAGCCAGACTAAAGGGCCGTTCCATTTTTGCCAGGGAGAAAGGCAGTCTGGTTGAAGTACTCATCTGACAGGACCTGCTTGTATACAGTATGTCATGTTAAAGGGGGAGGGAGAAGGAGCAACCAATGAACTGGAGGGAGAAAGAGAAGGGGCAGGGTGGAGTGGAAGAGCAAACATGCGAAAGAGCAGCGTATTCAGGTGAAAGGGACCCTAAGTTTGACACGCTTATGCATCAGAGGTAAAAAAATGCAGAGCAGGGGGAAAAATTACGTGTGATGGAGCCCATAGTCTGCTCTACAGCTGATGGGGACAGGAGTATCATGGCTACCTCTCTGGAAAATAACTCTGTTTACCTGAGTTATCCTGATGTTGCAAGATGTTCTAGCCATGAGTTTATTTAGTGTGGTGTCCAAACGCAGAACTCTAGCTTGAACTGGACCAATGTGGCATTTCTATAGCATGTGCTTTTCTATTTCCTCTCTTCTCGCTATTTGGGGTTGAGAATGGATAAAGCTTCTCCAGAGTCCATGTTGGGAATCCTCATTTTCTGAGTGTAAGTGAGAGTTTGCTTTAGTCTTTTCAAAACTTTTGGGGCTCTATTTCTTCGTTCCAGCCACAATATAAAGGGATGCATTAAATTCAACAGTGGTTTGACCTGGGATTGTCTGAGTCTCCAGAGCAAAGTAAAACAAAAGTGACAAGGGAAAAAAATCATCATCCATTGTTGCCTGATGACAGAGAAGTTTTTATAAATCAAACACTTTGCTCTAGCCTGGCTGTGCACAGAGTAAAATCTAATTAATTTTAAATGAGCTGAATAAATAATTTAACTGCATCACTTATATCGGCTTTTATAGTTTAACTCCATGAAAAATCATTTCAATTAGAAAAGGGCTTCTCAGCCTCATATGCAAAGAGGCTTCAGGATAGATACAAAGTCCTTCTTGAGATTATTTTTAGGCACAAAATGTCTGTTTTTACAGCAGGGATGATATTAAAAATATAATGAGTACTAAGGAGAAGAGGAGAGAACATCCACTTATCATTCCTCTGATGGGGTAAGCGACTTCCTTCAAAATTTATGAATTAATAAGTGTTTGACGGAGAGGGCCCAATTTGTCAAAAACGCTTTGACTTCCTGTGTCTTCATGTTATATGCATGACATGGCTACAGCTTCCACATTAATTATAGAACCACAGTTTTGGAAAAGTCCTTGCAGGACATCTAGTCTGACCCGTTGCTCAGTGCAGGAAATCCAGAGCTAGAGCATCCTCAACAGATGGCTGTCCTGCCTCTCTCTGGAGACCTCCAGTGACAGAGAGCCTACCATTGTTGGTTCCATCATCAATATGTTTTTACCCTCAGTACATTTTTTCCTAATGTTCAACCTAAATCTATCCTCCTGTATCTTAAACCAGTTAGATATAGTCCTACACTCTGTCCCCCAGGGCAGGTGGGGGGAGCGGAGAACAAGTCTTTGCCCTCTTCTTCTATCTGACAGTCCTTCAGGTATTTGATGAGTGCTTTCATGTCCACTCTGCCTTCCCTTCTCCAGGCTCAATGTATCCATTCAACCTTCCTCCATAGGACTTACCTTCCACACTGTTTACCATCTTCATTGCCCTCCTTTGAGCTCATTCCAATTTGTCTAAAGTGTAGTGGCCAGAACAGGACTCAGTACTCCATAAGAAGTCTGACTACTTTACAGTAGAGTGGAACTACACTTTCTCATGATTTGGAAACTATGAACCAAATTACACACCGCCCTGTCATAGAGTGGGCATGTTTGGATGATCAGCAGGAGAAACAATACAGTATGGTTGCTTCCCCCACCTGTACTGTTGTGCAACCAGGGTTACCCTAATTACTGTTGCCCATCAGTTTGCCATGTCATCCGAACCTGGCACGGGTGTAGTTCATTTTCAGCTACCCTAAAACTCATATTGCAAGGTTTGGGTTGTAGAGTGGGTGCAAATGAACTATGCCTGCACCAGGTTAGGATGCCATGGCAACCCACAATGCAGCACGGGTAATTAGTAGGGGTGTGCACAGACCCCCCGCTCCGCTTCACTTGCAGATCCGCCATTTTCCGGATCTGGCCGCTCCGCCCCGCCCCCGCTCCGCCCACTTCCGCTCCGCTCCGCCCGGAGCTCCGGATCCGGAGCTCCGTTTCCCCCCCCTCCATAGGCTTGCATTGAAAGCTAAAAAATTATACAACTTTTTTTCTGTTCAAGTTAGAAACCTCATGTTTGGCACCATGACACCTCATGGGGATATACACACGCATGCCAAGTTTCAAAGCAATCCCATCATCCCCTGATTTTTGGCGAATTTTTGAAAATCGGGCACCCCACACACAACATCCCTGCGAGGTGGGCAGGGGAGGAGGGAGGGAAGGCAGGCAGGCATGCAGCTGGCATTTCTGGGGGCATAAGGAAGTGAGCCAAGGATAAGCCAGTAATGCATATAAAATGGAATAAATCAATCAATAAACAAAGGAGGGGTGGAATTAAAAGCAGCAGTGTTGCTCAATAAACAACAAGAAGAACTTTTTTTAAAAGGCTATATCTGTCTTTTACCAGCAATAGGGGGACGTGCCCGGCGGAGGGGGAAGTAGCTGCCAGTTCAAGACACTGACAGCCACAGCTCTGAGAAGAAGTAAAACGCTCACTTCGACTCAGAACAGGCATTGCTCCACCACTGAAAAGTGACCATTCACTTCAACTCATGATAGGCATTGCTCCACCGTTTTACTCTCTTTGGAAGGCTCTAATGGCCTTCCAGTGCAGGAGAGAGTGGGGGCACGTCCACGATGAGATGCCCTAGGGGAGCTCATCCCCTTGCACCACATCGATTCAGTTGTTCCCCAAGGTTAGGGTGGGGAGCAGTGCTGTGTTTCTATCTCTTATTCTTGGCTTAGTATATGATTTCAGGTTGTGTTTGTGCATTTGGTGGGGCTACTGTGTTAAAAAACACGGGGAAAAGCCCGTTCAGATGAAGAAAGAGAAGTTTCCCAGAATCCCAAGTTACCTGTTTTGCCTATGCCCTCCTCCAACTTTGGGATCATCATGACCGGGAGCTGACTCTGCCCCTCAGCCCTTTGAAAAAGGTATTTTTCCCGCCGATTTTTTAAAAACGTCTAGCCCGCGACCCGTACGATGCAGAAAGTTGAGAGTGGTCTCAAAATGACCCCCATCCACGACTCTCTGTGCACAAGAATTTTCAGAACGATAGCTTAACCCCCCCCCCAGTTATCCCCGATTCTTTCCCTCAATGCAATCCTATGGGCGAAAAGCCGAAAACGCAGTTTGAGCCGCGCGGTTGACCCGATTTTCACAAAAATATAGCCCGCGACCCGTACGATGCAGAAAGTTGAGAGTGGTCTCAAAATGACCCCCATCCACGACTCTCTGTGCACAAGAATTTCCAGAACGATAGCTTAAACCCCCCCCCAGTTATCCCCGATTCTTTCCCTCAATGCAATCCTATGGGCGAAAAGCCGAAAACGCAGTTTGAGCCGCGCGGTTGACCCGATTTTCACAAAAATATAGCCCGCGACCCAGACAACGCAGAAAGTTGAGAGTGGTCTCAAAATGACCCCCATCCACGACTCTCTGTGCACAAGAATTTCCAGAATGATAGCTTCAAAAACAACGTACTTATGCGCGATTATTTGCCGCAATGCAATCCTATGGCGAAATGTTTTCAAGATGGCGACCGGAGCGCTCCGCCTGAACTCGGAGCTCCAAAAAATGGGCGCTTCTCTTCGCCTTGCTTCTAGGGGGTCCGCGGTCCGCTCCTACTCCGCCTCTGGGTAAGGTGGAGCAGGCCAATCCGCTACTGCTTCTACGCTCCTAATCGGAGCGGAGCACATCCCTAGTAATTAGGGTAATCCTGGTTGTGTGACCAACATGCATGGGGGTAGGGTAAACAATTGATGTTGTGTTGCTTCCCCCACTGATTGTCTGAACCCGGGCAGTGTGTAGCTCAGGGTTATCTTTATATTTTCTATTGTGGGCCTGTTCAGACAATACACAAAGCCATGGTTAGGGCCCTAACCCTTTTGCATGAGAGAGGGCCTTCTCAGCAGTGGCTCCACACCTGTGGAACAAACTTCCACTGGTGGTCTGCCATGCACCATCCTTACAGGCTTTTAAGAAGGCCTTACAAACATTTTATTTTATGATGGCCTTCTCATAAATGAATACTGTTCTGCTGCTACTGTCCTTGTTGTTTTTATTGTTAGTTTTTATTGTTTTGTTTTTAACTCATATATTACTGTCTATGCTTTTATTACTTTTAATGTTTATACTGTTTTATGTATGGTTGTAAAATGTGGTGATGGCCACCAATTTGGATGGCTTTAAAAGAAGGTTTGCTAAATTCCTGGAGGAGAGGGCTATCAATGGCTACTGGTCCTGATGGCTAAGTGAAACTTCCAGTATCAGAGGCGGTAAGCCTGTATACACTAGTTGTTGGGGAACATGGGTGGGAGGGTGCTGTTGCACCATGTCTTGCTTGTGGGTCCCTGATCAACAGCTGGTTGGCCACTGTGTGAGCAGAGTGCTGGACTAGATGGACCCTTCGTCTGATCCAGCATGGCTTTTCTTATGTTCTTATGTTTAGTTCCCTAAGATGCAATTCATCTGGCCCAGAAGGTTTGAACTTATTTAAGGTAGCCACATATAAGTTTATCATCCTGTTGTTGCCTCAAGAGCAACAGGAGATAATCTATAAATTCCTTCTCAACCTGTTACACAGTTCTCAACCTGGTACAGTTGATAAGAGATTTCCCCATTAGAGGTGACCTTGTGTAATATTATTTCTGGCTCAGGACATGCTGACTAGACTAGAGAAAATGTGTACTTCTTGTCAGTAGCCATTTGAAACTAGAGAACTGAATTTAGGACCAGGTAACTGCAGCAGAAACAAATAGGACATACAATTCGTATGTATAAATGAATCCAGATTTACAAATCTTAGCTTGAAAATGTAATGGCTCCTATGGTGGCGATGAATCATGACTGCAAATCATGCATCAAAGTTAGGAGATGCAATATGGAAAAGAAGAACAGCTTCCCCAATAGCGTTCTGAGGGAGGGGTATGTCCATCCCATTATCCTGAGGGGCAGCTGGTAGAGGGGCAGTTATATAACTCTGGCCCTTGGACTCTTCCCTCCTGGCTTCAAACAGTGTCGTCGGCAAAGCTATATTCTGCTTTGGGAAGTCTCCCACCTAGTGACTGAAGATGGTACTTCAGGCTTCAAACGGATAGACACATTAAAATGAATTAAAATTAATGTGCATTTTATGTGTGTGTTTTAAACAAACAACCCCTTAGGACGCATGCCATATTTCAGGTATTGAGGTTTGATTATTATATATGTATCCCACTGGTGTATTATATATCAAGTGAAGGGGAACCAAGATGATCTGTAGGCCTGTAAAACAGACCAGCACCATCCTCCAGAAGTTATCTTTGTTTTCTTCCTTATTCAGAGGATGCCTTTTCTTCATTTGGTCAGCAGGCGAGATGTCCCTTAAGCATATCTAGTTCTGTGTTTGGATGTGGCCAATTACCAGCCTTCATGGTGTTCTCCAGATGTGTTGATTCCCATCATCCTTGGTCAGCATGGAGAGAGTACTGGTTAAAGAAGGTTGACTTAATGCTGCCACTGACTGGAGAAATATAGTGCAACAAGAGCCTATTCAGGCATTAATCTAAATTAGGGCTCTGCACCGCCTCGTATCTGAACCCCGAATCCGAAGCGGATCGGGGTGGTTTGGACTCTTCCGAACCAGATCCAAGCTGGTTCAGGTGAAGCCCAAGGCAGGCTGAAGCCAATTGGCTCCGAAGCGTCAGGCCGCCTCGGCGCTGGCCCCACCCCACCCCACCCCGTCTCCTTACCTGCTGCCTCCATCACCATCTTTCTTCTGGTGGCTTCCAGAAAAAGGAAATGAAAGGGATAATTTAGCGTAGTTCTAAATTATCACGTCGCTACTCCCCTTTCATTTCCGGGGGCCCCCGAACCCATCAGAAGAAAGATGGCAGCGGTGACGGAGGCAGCAGGTAAGCCCCCCTCCTCCCTCCCCCATGTACCTGTGTCCACCGCTACTGCTGGACGTAAGCCAGCAGTGGCGGTGACCCCAGGTAAGCCCCCCTCCCCCTGACCTGTGTCCGCCGCTGCTGCCACCGCCGCTGGCTTGTGTCCGGTAGCTTCAGCTTGAGGACGCTTAAGGCCAGAAGCAGACTGCACCCTGCTTCCAGTCTTCAGCATCCTTGAGTTGAAGCTGGCAGTGGCAGCGGACATAGGTAAGTGGGGAGCGGGTGAGGGGGGCTTACCTGGTGCTTCTGGTCTTCAGCGTCCTCGAGTTGAAGCCACCGGTTGCAAGCCGGTGGCGGACGCAGGTAAGGGGGGGAAGGGGGTTTACCTGGTGCCTCCGCCATCCACAGCAGCAGATGGCGGAGGCACCAGATAAGTGGGTAGAGTTTTCTGGGTGCCGTCTGTGCAGCCAGCACCCAGAAAACTCCGAGTCAGCTTGCAGGGTCCGAATTTTGCCTTGGCTTCAGTGCCGAGGTGGATTGGGAACCGCCGAGGCAGCCCAGAGACGGATCGGGGCTGCTTCGGGGGCTCTGGATAGGCCTGTGAGGCGGATCGTGGGGTTTGTGCACAGCCCTAATCTAAATGGTGAAACTCACCATGTGAGCAGAATGTGCTGCTGAGTTGCTCAACCTTAGTGTCGCATCACAGCATAGCTCCAGTCACACAGACAGCATGGATGCCTTTGCATCTATAGCTGTACATGAGTAGGCTTCCAAGTGATTCAGAACTCCATGCCATGTCCCCCTATTTCAAATAAAGAAATTGGGGGTGAATATGGCTTTCAGTCCACCTGAGGTTGCCTACCCATGATGTGTTGGATAGCAGCCTTAGTTATTAAGATCGCCTGCTATTGAGACAGCCTGTAGGTTTCCCTAAGTGGACGATCAAAGAAGCCTTCCAGTTTTTAGGGGTGAGATTGTGAAGGGTTCTAGAACTAGGATGACATAGTAGTTAAGAGTTGTAAGCTTGGAATCTCTGGTTCTCCTCCCACCTGAGCCAAGCCTGCCTGGATTTTCCTTTTAGTTCCCCTTTCAGCAGTATACTCACAAAGTGTTCTGTGGGAAGCTGCCGAAAGCGAATAGCAGGGAATCCCATATGGGCATGGCCAAGAAGGGCTGCCCTGAGGTCATTGATTCTGGGTGTCATGAAAAGAGAGCAAGGCATTACTTTATTAATTTTGTGGTTTTATTGCCAGGCAGCATCTGATTAGGCATGCATAGAATTGTGCTGGGTGGAAAGACAGGGTATAAATGTAAATAATAAATAGTGCTAGTAATAGGACAATAATGCAATCATTTATTTCTTTTTTTTTAGTACCCACTTAAGTAAGCATGTACCTGTGGGGAAATAGAATCATTGACTTAAATGTTAAGTTTGGACATTAAATATTCTGTTTAAGGACATTCTTTTTCTCTATCTTTTATCTTATTTATTTTTAACTGATTGCACAGCATGAGCATAAATATTTTGGAAGACAACATATCAATCTAAATATGTTACAACATACCTCCCAATTTATGATTTAAGCAAACAAGGGATTCTATTGTTTTTTACTCCAGTTATAAACATTAAATTTCTGTTGAGCTGTATATGACAACTGTGTTGATTCCAAAAAGTCATTCCGTTTATTTGTGTTAGCAGTTTGTATGCCATTTTTTTCTGTAAATATGATCTGTTAACTTGTCCATTTCTGCACTATCTAAACATTTCAATATCTTAGTTTCAAGTACAAGAGTCTTAGTCCAATTCTTTTAGATTTTTCTGCTTTCCGTCACATTTTACCTTACGCTGTGGCATAAGGATTTCATTGCGCTGTGGACCTAGTATCCTATCTATCTTTAATGATTTGATAAGTGGCTTCCTGACTCAGTCTCTCTCCACTGGGAAAGACTAAGCTACATTTCCCATGAAACATTTGATGAATAAGTACTGTGAAAATGCTGTCTTGCACAAAGTACATTTTTGTGTAGCTCTTGAAAAGCACACTTTTCAAGTTATGCTGAGAAGGAATAGGAGTTTTTTTTAACAGGCTGAAGCGTATATGGATGGAATGACTTTTTGTTTAAAAATGCAGAAGCTTTTAAAGACTTTATTTTATCACTATCGAGATGTCCACCAAACAGTGGTTAATGTGTATGTGTACATAGCCTATGGACAAGTCTTTGCATAATGAGCAAAGAATGGGTTCTTATGTCTTCAAGAGAGCTAGTGTGATGTATGTACATCGTTAAAACTTTTTTGTCCTGTTCTTTAGCTGAAAAGTCTCCCAGAGCAGCTGACATATAGGTCAGATCTACACCAAACAGGATATAATGCTTTGAAAGCAGTTTGAAAACAGTACATGGAATATGTCATGGGCCACAACAGTTGTCAGTGCACTTCAAAACCATTATAAAGCAGTAGTGTAGATCCTGCCATAATCAGTAAAAGGAACAGTCCCTGCTCATAGCTTAACAATCTAAAAAACATGATGCAAGAAGAAAAAATGATGGGAAGGGAAGGGGGGGGGAAAGCAAACGTAGGCATCAGTTTTTCAATAGTAGTTTGTATAATGACCAGCTGGAATAGAAACAGTTTAGGGAGAAAGGAGCCAAATAGATTAGTATATTACATATTAATTCCCCCACCCCAAGATTTTTAAACCACCCCTTCCAGTTTTCCAAGGCAATTTACTACATCATTTTATCATAGAATCATAGAATAGCAGAGTTGGAAGGGGCCTACAAGGCCATCGAGTCCAACCCCCTGCTCAATGCAGGAATCCACCCTAAAGCATCCCCGACAGATGCTTGTCCAGCTGCCTTTTGAAGGCCTCTAGTGTGGGAGAGCCCACAACCTCCCTAGGTAACTGATTCCATTGTCGCACTGCTCTAACAGTTAGGAAGTTTTTCCTGATGTCCAGCTGGAATCTGGCTTCCTTTAACTTGAGTCCATTATTCCATGTCCTGTACTCTGGGAGGATTGAGAAGAGATCCTGGCCCTCCTCTGTGTGACAACCTTTTAATTCTTTGAAGAGTGCTATCATGTCTCCCCTCAATCTTCTCTTCTCCAGGCTAAACATGCCCAGTTCTTTCAGTCTCTCTTCATAGGGCTTTGTTTCCAGACCCCTGATCATCCTGGTTGCCCTCCTCTGAACACGCTCCAGCTTGTCTGGGTCCTTCTTGAATTGTGGAGCCCAGAACTGGACGCAATACTCTAGATGAGGCCTAATATATTACCAGACTTTTTTACTTATTTCCCAGTCAGGTTTTTTATTATTATTTGATGAGTAAGCTATGCCTGAGAAAGCTTTATAAATGCACACAGGGAACATTTAGCAAAAGTTCTTCATATTTGTGGATCCATTCTACTCTGTATTTCAACATGGAAAATCCCTTTGTCTTTGCACTTTTAACACTAATTGTTCTTTTAAGTGTTCAAGGCTACAGAAGTATGTGTCTGCTGAGCACTACTCTAAAATATTCCTGTCCATGCCATTACAGCCGCTTCAATGTTATTTGGTTCTAGGCCTCACTTTTCTTTTTCTTTTTTTTAACTTTAAGAATGAGTGTCTAACCTTAGGAAATAGAGCAGAAAATCAATCTACATCACAGTATCATGTGTGACATTTTGATTACATAAATAGTTCATCAGCGCATAATGATGTAGGGTGCTGAATCTTACCCTAAACACCTACCCAGCTTAAACAGCTGCCTTAATAGCTGCTGATTGGTGTGGATCTCAATATTTTGTAAATGTAGAGCCTCTGACTTTGCCATTTATTTATTTATTTTTATTTATTGCATTTATATCCTGCCTTTTTCCCTCCAAGGCGTATGTAATTCTCCTCCTCTCTGTTTCATCCTCACAACAACAATCCTGTGAGGTAGGTTGGGCTGAGAGTCTGTGACTGGCCCAAAGTCACCCAGTGGGTTTCCATGGCCGAGTGGGGACTAGAACCTGGATCTCCTGACTTCTAGTCTAACACCTTAGCCAGTACACCACACAGGCACCACATTGGTTTGACATACATTTGTATCCTGGAGGGTACTCTACAGGGTAAGTGTGGGAATGCAGGGCAGGAGGCAGGGGGTGGGCTTGAAGAGCTGAAGGGCCATCGCTGCTGAGTTTTTCCCCAGCTGGATAGCCCACACTCCCTCCTGCCATCTAGATTTATCGTTTCCACCTTGCAGCAGCTACAAAGTGGCATCGTATAGACGCCCTCCTAGTTTCCAAGTAGCCATTCAGTGGTGGCTTCTAACACAGCGGTGCATAGTGGCTCGCTACTACCCTTAAGTCTCTCTTTCTGAGCATGGACCTTACAGGATCAGACACCCCTACCTGACAGTTGGCCTGTTGAAGGCATATTTGTTCTGATTTATTCGAACAGTATGGTTGTGATGATGTAATACAGGTTTCTTAAGCCTCCTATGTGTGTGCTGCTAGATATCCTAAACTAGAGGATTAAATGTTCATGTTTTTAGAGGATTAGCAAAAGCTGTAGGTAGACATGCGGCTGATTTTATTGTGACCTTGTCCAATGAAGTTCAAGTCCTGGTTTGAGTTTAACTTTGAATCCTGCAATATCAAATCTAGTGAAAATTACTGATGAAATCAGCTGAGAGAAATATCTGTGACGCCACCCCCTCACACACAAGGCTTTGACGCACACACCTCCCTCAGGCTAAGCACCACCACTTAAATACCTAAGGAAGGGGTGAAAAGAAAAGAACCTTTCCCTTATAGCAGAGGGCAAAGGTTAGGAGATTTGGAAAAGGCTTTTCTGTGAATATATCAGGCTGAAGGGTTAATGTAATGTGTTTATTTATGAATTAATAAAGCAGGAGACACAACCAAACTGACATGTGGTTTTATGGTAGCAAAATAAAGAAAATGTTTATTGTTGTTTACAGTTCTTAGTTCCTTTAAATTCTATTCGACTCCTGCCTATTCTTAAGAATACTGGTAGTAACAAATCTAATAATAACGATCCTTAGTTCCTATGATCTTATTTTCACTCACTCCCCACACAACTCCTGACAAGAAATCACACAGCTAAACACCTAAATTTAGATACCCTAAATAACTTAAATATTACCGTTGAGGCCCAGTATTGGGCAAAAGGTGCGATACAAATAATATTATTATTAATAATAATAATAATAATAATAATAATAATAATAATAATAATGTATAAATAGCCTGCCAGGCAAGTTAGAAAATAAGCACTTCTAGGCTTTAGAAAATAGTTTTGGCATGTGGGAACACCTGATAATTGTTTAACCAAGCTGCTATCCATTGAGATCTGTATAGGTCTGCACAGTGGATAACTGGAAGTTGACTCTGGTCCTGACAGCCCGGGACTTGGATGCTAGAAGTGTCCTTGCTGAGTTCTTTCTTCAGTATCCTTTTTACTCTGTATCTTCTCTAACCTGATCATCTTTTTGAACTTTCAAGTGGAGCTGAGCAATTTGCACATGTTTCCATTTGGCTTTCTCTTTGCTGGCTATTGACATCATCAGGCTGTTAGCACAGATCTTTCTCCTCCATCTTTAGTGGGGGTGCAAAAGGTGTGCTCCCCCCAAAGCCATTTCTGGCACTCTGCCAGACCCGCAGCATCCTGGGGTTTCCCTTGTTAGCGATAGAAAAGAAAGCCTTCCCTTATCTTAGACTTCTGATGAGATATAAGGGAGGGATTCCCTTGCTTGTATTCATGAGGGAATCCCCAGGCTTTTGTGCATATCTGTGTACACACAGGTAGGGTGTGTGTGGGCGCCATCACATCAGCGACTTATCACACACTCCCCCTACCTGGTATGCAGTTTTGCAGCCCGGTACCCACATGATGTCGTCCACATCCTGCACTCATTTTGGCTCTTATCCTCCATGTGTCATTTCTTTTTTGAGTGCAGAAAGTCTGGATTATGTTCCCTCCCTGCGAAATAAATGCTCTCCTCCCTCTCATGTATTTCTGTGGTTGCATGCTATCAACTATCCCGTTCTTTGTTGGGGGCGTGTTTGTCTAAGGGCCATCTTGCTAACAAAAGAGGAAGGTGGGATGATTCTCAACCATGAAGGGGGAGGGAGAGAGGTCTCATTTAATTCTATGTTCTTACTCCTGAGTAGGCATGACCAGGGGTACATTTTCACTTAAAAAAATGTAGATGCCCCCTCCTTGCCTGCAGCTCCCTCATTTTTAAAGATAAAGAGATCAAAAGTGGCACAGTGATAGCTCTTAAGGAGGGCTTACAGCATGCCAAGATTGAATCATATTGGTTCATCCCTTGATTTTTAATGAATTTTTAAATTCCCCCCTTAAATCCATTTTCCTGGTAGTTCTCAAGATCAATCTTCCATTCCTTTGAAGCTGTGCGTCTTCAAGTTCTGCTGGTACCCTTACACAAATGTAAATACTGATTTCAACTGCATTTGCATCCAATTCATACTAAAATCCCATACATGCTTACCTTTGAGCAACCCCCATTTTAGTAAGTTTATCTCTGTTCAATAGGGTTTACTCAAAGGTAAGCATGCATGGGATTTTAGTATGAATTGGATGTAAATACATTTGAAATCAATGAGATTTACACAACTCTGCAACCCTCTCCAGGGTGAGCTGTCCAACTACCACCAACCAATGAACTGTGGGGGTGGGGGTGTACAAAGGAGATCTGAGAGTATATCTCAGTGGAACAACAGTGATCTGCTCGTGTGCAGCAGAGGAGAAGTGTAAAGATGAATGAAACCTAAAAGTGAAAAAGTGTAAGTGATCAGGCTTTCACACGCTATGGAAATGAAGGTGGATAATTTGAGGGCAAACGTGTAGGTATGATGGAGCTGTGTGTGTGTGTGTGTGTGTGTGTGTGTGTGTGTGTGTTGTGTACCCATGATTTATAGGGACAATAATACCATGTCCTCATGTGTTCCAAGGATCATTTTTGGGAAACCTGCAATGCCTCATGTAGTTCACAAGCATGCTGGGAGCAGGGTGACACATAGACACACAAATATTTTTAAAGGAATTTTAAGATTGCTTTACCTCAGATTTTGGGGTCCTATGCATGGAGGGAGGGGATAGTTTGGATGTTTAGCTATTTTCTGTCCTTCACCAATGGATGCTGTAATCTCTATGGCTACGTTCTCACACTGAGAATCTTGTCCATGGTGAATTAGTAAGTATTGACCCTCACCCTGCTTTACTGAATGTGCTGGAAACAAGCCACACAGACACTATGCACAGATATTTACCTTAGGTGTTGTTATCATCTCAGAAGGGATAAAACACTGCAAATTTGGTCTAGGCCCAGAGCATCACCTGCTACAATATATGAATGGGGGAGTGCATGTCCCTATTCCTCTCTCCACAAGATTTCACTCTGGCTGGGGAAGTGAATGAACTATCTCTACTTTATTTCTAAGTATGTTTATCTTGTGCCTCAGCCAAAAGGGATCCTGGAGGGGCTTGCATAAATCAATAGAAACAAGGCAGTCCCTGCCTGCCTGCTTACAATCGGAAAAAAACCCGCAGCACAAAAGGAAAAAGGGACGGGGAGGGAAGAGGGAGGGGGACACAAGTGGCCTTTCAGCAGAGGTGGTGACATGGGCCCGTTTCTCATCGCATTTTCCTCTGCTTCAGCCTGTTGGAATAGCTGTTCCTGGTGAAAGTTGAGTGAGGAACCTGATGGTGATGGTACATTGTCCAGGAATCAAAACAGGCTTAGAGGAAACTGAACCCATTGGATTTGCTGTTTGTCAAACTGCCCCAGAACTGAACTCTGTCCCCATCACCAGTGAAAGATAACATAGAGCAGATTCTGCCCCAGGATGGCAAAATGTTTATGCATATTTTCAAATAAGCAGCTTTGAGATCCAGCTTTCTTGTAGCTAGGGCAAAATTTTGATCCAAGATATTATGGCACCATTCAACTTTAATCCTTCAGGGCATTTCTTGTGTGTGTCCCCCCTGCCCCTATAGACACAGAAAAGAACAGACTGACTAGACAGCAGCTTTCTTTCTCTAGAGATAATATTTATTTATTTTCACCAGATTTGTCATAACACTTGATTTGGATTGTTTCTTTCCAAGTTGATATAATAAAACCTTTGTAGCTAGTACTCGAGGTTTCTCTCTCCTTTCCCCCTTGTTCTCTTTTGAATCTAATGCAATATTGTCTTATACTCTCCCATGATCCTTCTAAGCCTATGCAGCAGGGTCTTGCTATTTACTGTTTTACTCTGTACAGCACCATGTACATTGATGGTGCTAAATAAATAAATAAATAAATAATAATAATAATCTTCCAGGCCCAAGGAACAGAACATCGCTTTCACACTACACTTTCCAAACCAACTATTCTTTGGCTTTACGTCTTCTTTTTATAACATTAGTGCAGTAAAAAAGTTTTTTCCCTTTCATTTGCTAGCTAGTAAAGCAGAGGAAGTCATGTTTGTCCATAATATAACTTGGAAAATCCGGAGTTGCACAATAGCTTTTTTTGTTTTGGTTTCAGGACCAACTTAAATGTCCCAAAACAATGAGCAGAATTTGAGTTCTTCAGAGCTCTTCATCAGGCTAGATGTTAAGCAAAATGGTGCGGTGGCATAAAAGGTCTTTACTGTTGGTGGAAAGTCTTTAGAGAAGGGGCTAGATGGGCCTCCTTTGGCAGTTCCAGAGCCTGTGCAGGGGGCCCTTGAGAAGGCCTTCTCTCAAGTCCCCACCAAATGAGCACCAAATATTGGCAAGACAGAGAGCAGTGATCTTCCCTCCTCACATAGAAGGAGGCAGTCCTTCATGCCACCTGGCCCCAAGCTATGCAAGACTTAATAAGTCCTGAGCAGCACTTTGAATAGTACATGGAAACAAACTGCCATTGAAGTTGTTGTAACTTAGGCCACCGCCATAACTGGCCCTGGTCAACAGCGTAACTGCAGCCATCTGAACCTGCTGAAGGTGCCACACACTTTGTGCTTTGCAATAATCCAAATGAGATTTAGTTCTGCCTTGAAGAACTATGCCTATTCTCTTGGATATGGCAGTACACTATTTTTATCCAAACAGTTCTTTTAGATCTTCTATGATCGCCTGATTTTTAATAGTTAATGGTATGTTCAGTTTGCTTGTATGTAAAAATTTTATTTGCTGGAATAGTCTATTGACCACAATAAACTGTTGTATCCAAACAGTAGCATACTTTTTTTAAAAAAATCTTTATTTAGCTTTATTTGTAAGCTGCCCAAGAACATATGTTCTTTGAGCAGCTTACAGAATTTTAAAAGTGCAAAATTAAAATACACCTTGTATTAGAGGAATTTGGAATCCTTCTAAACCCCGAGGTCACATCTCAAAACATCAATGCTTGACTGTGCTTTGCAGTTCTTTAAAGTGTGGTGTACTTCAACTTCCATTAAGTTACAAGAACATTAAGCAGTTGCCTTTTTAAAAGTGGGTTTGTTGATGTGTTATAGCTTGATAAGATATAATAATCTATACGGGGTTTTCCACTCCTGATATTTTTGGGGGTGGGAGGGCTCCCAACTTCCTTTGGAGTTGCAATCTAATGGCTACTTATTAAAAATAATGAACTATCTTACCAATCATATGCTTGTTCTCCCTCCCCTTTTTTCCCTTTGCTGTAGATTTAATTAGCGTTTTTTACCCCGTTTGCTAGGCTGGCGGAGCTGAGAGGAGGAAAACTGCATCAATTTGAAACCTTGTTAGAAATTTATGAAGTGCTAAAATGTTTTATTCCCAGAGGCTGGTTTGCCAGCTGTCACTGGTAAGCCATTCGCTGCCTGCCTGTGAGGATGTCTGTGATAGCAAAGGGAGGCAGTAGGCCACAGTCAACAAGAGCTTGTACATCATTTGGCAGATTATACACTCAATAATTAGCAGGAAGTGGAGTGCAACTAATTACTTTTCTCCACAATTGGCCAATGACATTTTAGAGGAGGCCAATATGGTGTTTGACAACGGAAACGCTGAATGGAGAAGCATTTTTGGCCTTTTCTAGAATTAAAGAGTTGGAAGAGACCCCTTTAGGTCATTGAAGCTGATGCTGTGCCCCAAGGCAAGGCATAGCCAAGCTAAAGTATTCCTGGTAGTTAGATATTTTATTTGTTTGTTTGTTAGTTTATTTGTACACTTTCTTTTAGGACAACATCCTCACCCATCAGTTTCCACCAGTAGACAGAGGTGGGGGGAAAAAGAATAACAAAAAGACAACATACAAAGTCAGTCTGGAAAAAATAACATGAAATAAATTAATTGGGAAAGGCAAAATAAAACAAATTAGTTTTTAGAGCCCATTTATAAGCAACTGAAGAGGAGACTTAAAAAGGTACATCCAAACAAGGCTTTTATATGCAATCGCCCTGCTTTGTTCACAGAATTTTATAGGGGGTCCCTGGTCAACAGCTGCTTGGTCACTGTGTGAACAGAGTGCTGGACTAGATGGACCCTTGGTCTGAACCAGTATGGTTTTCGATTTTTCCTGTGTAATATTGCCAGGATTCGATCATTTTTGTCTGTCTCTTCTGCCAAAACACTTGTTCATGCACTGGTTATTTCACGGTTGGACTACTGCAACCTTCTTCTCTCTGGCCTTCCTTCTTCTCACATCAGTCCGTTGGTTTCTGTTCACCACTCTGCCGCAAAGATCATCTTCTTGGCTCGCCGCTCCGACCATGTTACTCCGCTTCTGAAATCTCTTCATTGGCTTCCAATTCACTTCAGAATCCAATATAAACTTCTCCTGTTAACCTTCAAAGCTTTTCACGGTCTAGCTCCTTCCTATCTCTCCTCCCTCATCTCACACTATTGCCCCGCTTGTGCTCTTCGCTCCTCTGATGCCATGTTTCTCGCCTGCCCAAGGGCCTCTACTTCCCTTGCTCGGCTTCGTCCATTCTCTTCTGCTGCCCGTTACGCCTGGAACGCTCTTCCAGAACATTTGAGAACTACAAGTTCAACCGCAACTTTTAAAGCTCAACTAAAAACTTTTCTTTTTCCTAAAGCTTTTAAAACTTGATGTTGTGCAGACTTCTACTGTTACTTTCTACTGTTAGTTTTACCCTACCCTGTGCCTGCTTACCCTACCCTGTATCTGTTTGCATTCTCTTCCCCTCCTTATTGTTTTACTATGATTTTATTAGATTGTAAGCCTATGCGGCAGGGTCTTGCTATTTACTGTTTTACTCTGTACAGCACCATGTACACTGATGGTGCTATATAAATAAATAATAATAATAATAATAATAATAATCTTAGGTCCTTATCATTGTCTTCCCCTCCCATGTTTTTCCACTGCTTACTCTATCTGTTTTTCTTCCCACAGAAAATCTCTTAAAAAGCAGAATCCAGAATAGCTGCACAATGTATTTTGATAGGTCGAATTAGGAGCCATCTTTCTGCAAGTACCCAGAGTTCTTTGGGAGATGTGGGCCACCATTGAGGAGGCATTGTATCTGGTACATGACAACCTGATTTTACCTGGGAGAGCCTTTGAGGACAATTGTAAGGCCAGGGCAGGTACATATGGGGATAGGCCAGCCTATCCCAGTCTTTTACCCTCCAAGTGTTTTGGACTTCCACTCCCATCAGCCCCAGCCAAAATGATCAATGGTCAGAAATTCTGGACGTTATAGTCCAAAACATCTGGAGGGCATGATGTTGGGTAAGGCTGCTTTAGTCACATCCATTCCTATCTCTGTAGCTCTACAATGTCACTTATGATAGGGGGAAATTACTGGAGGTGAATCCATCTGAGGCTACTGGAAATAGATGAGCTCCCACCCATATGATTGTTTTGAGAAAAGTACTCTGTATTATTTACCCGCAAATGCTTTTTAAAATTTAAAATTAGTTCTGGCTCCAAGGATAGTATGATTCTCTGTGCGCTCAATGAACAGTTTCCTGCCATGTGTAATTCAGAATGAGATTCTGATACGAATTTTACAAAAACAGCAATGGAGTATGTGGTAACAAATGGTAACCAAGAGAGGTAGCTAGTAGCTAGATGCTACTGTCCCAATTCATATGACCAAGGGCTTTCCCATTCATTTTAGTAACAGAAAATTCACATTCTGCCACATTGGCACTGGGTCTGCCATATATGAACTATCTGGCTTTAAAGCCATCTGTTTTTGTGTGTGTTTCACATTCCTATTGCAAATCAATTATTTGCATGGTTAAATGCAAGATTTCAAATACACCTCTGAAGTGATTTCAGAGAAGGGCATTTTGACAGTCAAACAGTACAGCAAGGACATGTGAAACCAACTTTCAGGTACAATAATTGTCTGAAGAGCACATAAAATGCTCCATTGTTTGCTAAATTCCACTTCAGGCATTCTCCATGCAGTGGTACTGAAGGTGTTCCAAACGGGAATGCTTTCATGATCTGCAAACGGATTTCAGTATCTACATGATCTGCAAATTGATTCCACTATCTACATGATCTGAAATGTACCTCCAAGTAGTTGCATTGTGTGTTTCCGTCGACAGACACAATATAGGTGCAAAAGGTCTGAAAGCAGACACATGCACACTGTGGCAATCTGTACCTTAAAATAAGAAATTGGTTCCAGCACTGATGCTCTTTGGAGTGTAATTGGAACAAAAAGTGTTGAAGCATTGGTGTGTGTTCTTTGAAATTTTATTTTAGGTTGTTTAAGGGAAAACAGAACTCAACCTGCCTTTGTTTTAGAATGAACTCATTCTTGTTCGTTCTCACACAAAATTACACCTTGCCTATATATGAATGAAGATAGCAGTTTACAGACCAGCATTTTCCTGTACAAATCTGACCTTTAAAGTTCATTTTCCTGTATGGGTTTAATAAAGAAATCACAGTCACACTTACACTTAGTCGTGAAGTGGGGACACTTGAAATATTTCAGGTAGAAGATGAGGAGCAATGAGAATTTAGATCATGGGGAATTTAGAAAAAAGAGAATTAAATCCTTGCCTCCCCTCTTCCTGGAGGTTAGGTTTAGGAATGTTTCCCCAGGTCATCTAGTCAATCTCCTGCACAGAAAAGACACATTGTGTAATACCAGTTGGGCCCTTAAGCGCATGGCCTGCCCGGCTGGCCGCAGTTCATGCATGGCCAGGCCCAGACCATGCCTGACCGCGATGTGGTGCTTCTGGAGGCAAACCATGAAACAAGCGCAAACACTCATTTTTGGGAGGGACGCAACCCGCCACTTCCAGAAGTGAGTATTTTTGTTCATTTTGAGGCTTGACTCCAGAAGCACTACATTGCAGCCAATGGGCCTGGCCGTGCACAGACTAGGGCCAGCTGGGCTGGCCATGCACCCTAGGCCCCAATTGGATTCTACGTACCGTCTCTATGCTAGTCCCTCAAGTGTGTTGTTCAGATGGTGTGCTTAATGCTTCTAATGAAAGGGCCTCTGCTTCTTATTTTTCCCAGGCAGATAATTTATTTATTTATTTATTACATTTCTATACCGCCCAATAGCCGGAGCTCTCTGGGCGGTTCACAAAAATTAATTTCTTTGCCTAATTCTTGATATAAATAATGATGATGATGTTGTGTGTTTTTCTCATTTTGTTAGGCATTTGTTTTTCATTAGGCCATCTCAAACATGGAGTTTGTTGACAGGGCAGTCCAAGACACTTTGGTGCCTGTTGTGAAGGACAAGATAGTGCCCCTCCTTTACATTCCATGTACACAAGCAGGCTGGACTGTCAGTTGAATTTTACTTTGGTGCTGGTGACTGGACAGTGTTCACCACCACCATACTAAGAATAGCAGGCTAGCTTAGGGGTTGCAGTACAGACTGTGTGGTGCACACAGAGCTCTGTCTTCTGAGACTTTACCATCACTCCTTGCCCCTATCCCCAGCATCCACCAGTGATGGTGGCTGCTTCACTCTTCCCAGTGTTAGGACTGGCCCTGCTTGTGGATGCTGAGAGGTGCTTACATTTCAAAAGCATTATGTGCAAGCAGTTCCGTGCCCATATGCAGTGGGGCACAGGCACACAGGTCAGGCAGATAGCCATCAATATCACTATTCAGAAGTGGGTAGCCAGTTGCACCTGCAAGCAGAAGCAAATATGCCTAAATTGCTTTGATCCAGAAACAGAGGCCCCACCTGAGCTGGGCTTCCTTTTGCAAGCATGCTTGGAGCAAAAAAGTAGTGGATCTGCTCTCAAAGTAGAGATTATGGGTTACCCATTTTGATACAAATTGTTCCCTTGCCTTTTTATAATGCAAAAAAAAAAAAGTTAAATGAATAGTTGTAATTGTGATTAATGCACATAATTTGAATGGAGCCTTCACTGACTGAATTTTAATTCTTTAGAAGGCCCTGAGAGAATTGGCAGCAACAGATTCTGTATTCATCTTGTAAATATTGAAATTTGGCCATTATCGCTAGACCAATTTTCTGCCTCTTCTCCATTTTCATTTGCTCTGAATTCTTACGGAGATTTAGCCACCTGACAATATCTTCAGTACTGTGTATTTCTATTCTCTCAAATATGCACAACATCCCAATTAAGAATGGTATTGAAGAGTTTTATTAATTATGTTGTTCACATATCCACCAGGACTGACACAGAAGTGTGCATCATTGGGCACCTGTTGAGGCCCACATAGCAGTAGGGGGTGCACTATCAACACCTGAAGTTCCTTGACCCTGCTGCTGATCTTCCTCTTTGCTGTTGTTGTTCACTTGCCCACTCTGATCATACAAAAGTGAGGAGAGAGAGAGAGAGAGAAGCATCCTTGTGCTCTTCCTCTGGTTGTATTGACTGAGCTCAGAGGGAGAGGATAAATAGATGAATAAGCAACAAGAGCCCCATCTTGATAGCGCTGCGAGGCCTCAGGCTCCCGCCTTGGTGCTTCTTCCTGGGATCTGCATGGGAAGGAGCACCAATGCGGAGTTTCTGCCACCGCTGTCGGGCCAAGGACTGGGGAAGGGGAGGAATGGGGCAGCCGGCTCTCCCTCCCTCTGGCTACCCCATTCCTCTCCCCCCCATTTTTTAAAATCTGTAGATGTGAACCTTACATCTACAGATTAAATTAAAACAAAATGGGGAGAGAGAGGAATAGGGCAGCCAGAGGGAGGAGAGCCGGTTCGGGTGCTGTGCATCCCTCTCTTCTTCCTCCTCTGGCTGCCCTGTTGCTTCCCCCCTGTTGTTGTTTTTAATCTGTAGATGTGACGGTTCACATCTACAGATTAAAATAATAATAAAAGGGGGAACAACAGGGCAGCCGGAGGGGGAGGAAGGGAGGGATGAGCGGTGACTGAACGGGCTCTCCTCCAGCTGATGGTGACCAATCAGGGGTCGCCATTAGCTGGGGCACACCACTGCTTAAAAAAAGCCAGCGTAAGTGCCTGACTTTTTCCTCAGGGTGGCGGCTGCGTCATATAGATGGCCTGCTGCCACCACTCTGAATCTGCTCTGGGGCAAAGCCCTTGTCAATACAGGATCAAGGACAGAAGGTAGGAAAAGGTGGGCTCACTCAGGGCATTTTGCCCAAGGGTCCCTCAAAACCTGAAGCTGGCATTGTATCCACAACCAGCAATGCTGGACTGGAGCAGGAATGTGAGTTTTGTCGAGAGAGTGGTGTAGGGACCACTTTCCCCACAAATGGTTTACTGGTTCCTTAACTTTCTCTGTGCCAGAAGTTAGTGATGCTGCTTCAAATTGAGTACAAAAGAAGGGACAAAACATATGTAGTGGGCAGGGCTGAGGATTTGCCAATCAGATGTCTGGGAATGTAGCAAATGAGGAGGCCCAGGAAGTGCCTTCAGTCTAGGAGATCCAGGGCACTATGAGGTCGATGTGACTGGACACCCTGCTGCCACACCCCATAGGCATTGAGTTCATGCTGTTTGCTTCCATCTTTGCTTATGGAATCAAATTCAAGTTCAATTGTGTATATATCTGACAATGGTGAAAGTTTTGGCCATCTTCTCATTTTAGGACAAGGGGAACTTTTTAAATGAATAGGTCTTATAATTGTGACTGGCTACTTATTTTCCTTTGTGCTGCTTAAATTAAATGCTCTAGATGATCCATTTGCACCACCTGGACCTGCTAAAGGTACAAACCCCAATTTAGTGAATGAAGAGGAAATTAGATATCGTCATATAGCTCCTAGCCTTCTTTTGGCACAAAATGTCATTGAATTGTGATAATGATTACACATAATGATTGCTTCTCGCTTTGATTTCGTTCAAAAGGTCTCTTTTATCTGATCATTATTTATGTTAAATCAAGCTTCCGAATCTACATGACTGCTGATTATATGACGCAGGTATTGAATTAGTGCCTGCTAGAAGTTAGAAGATTAAATTACTTTGACAAATAGGTTGTTCTGTAGTATGTAGAGCAGTCCTATGCATATTTTCTCACAAGTAAGTCCTGTTGTGGAAGTAAGTCTCTGATTAAGTGTGTTTAGAATTGCAGCCTTAAACATCAGTATACTGACAACTAAGGCAGCCTTGTTCACATCATTTGATCTTAAGCCAACTCAGATGAGGGCCAAAGAGAAAGTTTTTTCCTATTATGTTCATTGAGTATTTTATATGAGGAACTTTAAGCTGCAGCTGTGGTACTATACTGCTGGAGGAAAAGAATGGTTTTTTAAAATTATAATGTGTAGCTTATATTTTATTCTCATCTTCAAAGGAACCCTTCCCTCTTCATCAAAGTCACCACTGAAAACTTGTTACTGGGCAAGTGCTCAGTGGTAGAGTATGTGCTTTGCATGCAGAAAGTCCTAGATTTAATAATAATAATAATAATAATAATAATAATAATAATAATAATAATAATAATAATAATAATAAATTTCTTACCCACCTCTCCCCCTGGATTGAGGCAGGGAACAACATAGAATACAAAAAATATTATAAAATGCATAAAACTGATTAAAACATATAAAACCAATACATTATTAAAATAACAGGCAGACATCTTAAAATTCGACTGGGTAGGCCTGCCAGAAGAGATCGGTATTTATTACTTTTTTATATTCAAAAAGATTGTTGAGTTGGCGAATCTCTCCTGGCAGGTCCTCTGGGTAACAGTTGTCAATCTAGTTTTAGCTGGCTGAAGTAGATTGTTCCCAGAGGACCTGAGTGTGCAGGGCGGATTGTATGGGAGAAGGCGATCCCGCAGGTAACCTAGACCCAAACCATGTAGGGCTTTAAAGGTGATAACCAACACTTTCACCCAGAAAGTAATTGGCAGCCAGGGAAACAATTTTAAAGTTGGTTGAATATGGTGTACTGGTGACCAACCTGGCTGCTGTATTTTGAACTAGTTGAAGTTTCCGGACAATTCCTGGCATCCCCATATAGGCCTGATAAAGATCCCTGCTTGAAATCCTGCAGAGTTTCTGCCAGTCAGTGTAGACGCTACAGAGCTAGATGGACCTGCGATCCTTCTTGTTATAAGGCAACTTCCTATGTTCCTAATATCTACCTGTTCATTTTCATTTTGTTCAGGCTGCGGTCCAGATTATCCTTTACCATCATAGTTGAAAACAATTTGTGTTGTGTCATCATTTCATCCCCCTTAAATGTTGGCCAATGAAGTACGAGGATGGCGAAGTGCTAATGTCCTGTTACTCTGTTTTTCCATTGCTCACTAGGTGGGGAGACACAGACTGGTGCACTCAATGCAATTTCTGAAATGTTTACTTTGGACCTCAGTGGATGCTCAGCAACTGGATTTTGTTGTGATGCCCAGCAATTCCTTTAGTTCCCATTGTTGTTTTTTAAAAATCAATAAACAAAAGAAAGAGAAAAATGAAGGAAATATGTGGCTACATAGCCGCCACCCCAAAAAAAATTCTTACCAATTTTTATATCTGAATTTCCAAATATCATCGATGACAATATGTATTTTCTGTGTATATAAATCTTCTAAGTGCAGATAAAACAAACAAACCCTTTATAAAAGCTGCAGAACCAGTGGAAAAATATTTAGAATTGAAGTGAGAATTATTTAGAATTGAAGTGGGAAATGAACAAGTTGGCTTCATTGATGTTAGTGATCCTTTTTGGTTATGGGTGTTGATCTCAAAGATCAAACTATCCTAGGGACTGCTGGATTTGGCTTTTTTAATCTCCTGTACACACTCGAGCTTTTCAGGCAACCCTTCAAGTGAGTGGAGGTAAAGTGAAGTGATTGTGTACACCTAGGGCCAGCTCATACATACTTGTAAGCTCATGGCTGATGTGGATAAACCATTGCCTATGGGAGTGATTACTTTTTATTGTTTAAATTGCTCACCCTTTTGCACTGGTCAGATCATCATACCACCTACCACTACATGGTGAAATGACATGGTGGATGACCAGTGTGAGTCTACTGGGTTCTCAATGCAAACATTCAAATGTGCTGTGGCCCATTCATTTGATTTATCTCCTCACTCCCCCCAAAAGGTGCTGGTGGTGATGATGATGATGATGATGAAAGCATGTTGATGAGACCTCCAGGTAGTTGGGTGCCCTATGTGGAAGAAGTTATCTGTGTGGTGGAAGAGAGGGGTCCATAGCATGCTATCACCATGCTTTTTCACTTCTAGCTCCTGTGACTGTAAGAATTGATGCCCTCCAGCCTAAATTGGCAGTTAAAATCTGTTGAGCCACCCTTACTATGCTTTTGACCGGGGTGATATGATCACAATTCTGCACATTTTGCACTAATAGAAGCTTCCAGATACTGTTCAAGGATAGCCCCATGCAAAGCACATTGTAATAGTCTAACCATAATGTAACCAAGGTATGGATAACTGTGGCCAAACAACTTTGAAAATATATTCAGTGAACATTTTCTGAGCTTAGTTTGCCCAGACTGTATTGATACCTCCAGTATCAGCTGTGGAACATGGGTGGGAGGGTGCTGTTGCAACGTCTTGCTTGTGGGTTTCCCATGGGTAGCTGATTGGCCACTGTGTGAACAGAGTGCTGGACTAGATGGACCCTTGGTCTGATCCAGCAGGGCTCTTATGCTTCTACCAAACCTCTAGATCAGGGGTTGGCAACACAGTGTCCATGAGTGCACCTGTGCCCACCATGATCCTCCAGAACACCCTCCAGATTCTCTGCTCTCACTCCCCTCTCTTCCCTTACCTTTTTGCAGCAAGTAGTCTCCTGCCAAAACAGCTGCGCAGAGTTGAAGGCAGGGGGAAGAAATGCAATAGCAGCAGGAAGGATTGGGGAGGAGTGGAAATCTGGCGTTGGGAGGTGGTGGTGGAAGCTGTGGTGATGGGAGAGGAAAGTGGCAGTGGGAAGCAGAATGAAGAAGAAGAAAGGGAAGATGATGGCAAAGGAATTCTGGAGGAGGAAGAGGACAAGGAAGCAGGGCAAGAAAAGAAAGCGTCTCGAAAATAAATGGCCATGGGCCCAAATAACTGCTGAACAGATGTGCCCTTGGGCCCCAAAAAATGATAGATGTGCTATGTTGTCTATTCCTGATCTAGATATTGAACATACTGGGTTTTTCAAAAACGTTAATTGAAATACTAAATGCTCTGTTGACAGGAGAAGTCAAACACAGACTGACAGCACTGGGGGAAACATCTGTGTCAACCTTTTCGATGTTCCAGGTACTCCTCAACCATGAAGAGGAGCGAACTGCTATGCAGTATTCTAAGCACTCCCTCCTTAATTAAGAGAAAAATCAATGGTTATACTCTTTCAACTTCATGGGTAACTTCTACCCTCTTGTAGCTTTCTGATGTGTTGGTCTAAACTCCCAGAATCCCCCACCAGTATAGCAACACCTAAGCTTGCTGAGGATTGTGACCGTTGTGTTCTGACACATCTGAAGGGCAGCAGGTTGGCGAGGGCTGTGCTAAACTATGCTTTAACATTATGCCTTGATGTGGCCAATGATCGATTATTGTAATTCTAAATCTCTTGAAAGAATAGTATTTGTATAAATAGATCTAGGTTTTTAAATTAAACTGAAAAAGGTCCATCTGTTATTATTAGGTCTTTATCGTACATTATTTTCTAGGACATCCTACATGTTTTATGTTTGCCTTGGGGTCCTTCTGTTTGTCTGTTTGTTCATGGGAAGTGCCTGTCTTTACTATGTTAGGGTGACCATATGAAAAGGAGGACAGGGATCCTGTATCTTTAACAGTTGAATAGAAAAGGGCATTTCAGCAGGTGTCATTTGTATGCATGCAACACCTGGTGAAATTCCGTCTTCATCACAACAGTTAAAGCTGCAGGAGGCCTGCCCTCTTGACCAGATACAAAAGAGTGCAGAGCTCCTGCAGCTTTAACTATTGTGATGAAGAGGGGAATTTCACCAGGTGTTGCATGCATACAAATGACACCTGCTGAAATGCCCTTTTCTATTCAACTGTTAAAGATACAGGATCCCTGTCCTCCTTTTCATATGGTCACCCTAACTATGTGTGTTAATAGATTCCTTTTCCACAACAGACGTTGCACAGACATTAAGTTATAACTTATTTCTTAACCAACTCCCCCACTCCAATAGCCATAAAATACTTTATATTGATGTACAGCCCACATCTGCCCTGCAATTTCCCCCTTTCCTTTCATTCTAACCATTATCTGCTGCAACATTACAGGAGGCGTGTAGATCAGAAATAAATGATATCTTTCTAGCAGATTAGAGGCTTGCATCTAGGATATTTGCCATTCATTATCAGCAAGTGCATGCTCCCTGTATTGCTGAAAAGAACAGACAGGGCAAATATGCTTATTATGCTTTCAGAACTGCTCCTCATTCCACTTCCTTTTATAGTTTGAGCAAGGGACATTTGACTTTTTCTTAATTGAGGAAGCTTCCTCTGATTTAATAGTAAGTTCTGTCTTGCAGAAATGAATGGAAATGTAAAATGTACAATTTTGCAAAGTCCCCCCACCCCATACTTGCCTTTTTTGTAGTAAAAAACAATTACATGCTTAATTATGCTCATTAGAGGATTTGATTGCAAGATTGCTTCAGAGAAATGTATTGGAGGAATGAAAAGTTGAATGTCTAGTTGAATTATGAATAGCAATTTGGGAAAGGTACAATTTTGTTTTTGTTCATTTTCGACATGCTATAATTTCATATTGTTTAGCCCTAAAATACTACTAACTCTTGCCCATTAAATATGCATGACATGGATAGTAACTCTATGGTTGCAGAAAAACATCAGGGAGAATTCTTCTGTTTCAGTTGTATCATGCACATCTTTACCCAGAATGGGTTGATGTGACATCAGACGCCACATCATACTTCACTTTTCCCTGTCTCTTTTCTGCGGTAGCAAATTTTATTAGCTGTGATTGAAATTCATAGAGTAAAACTTACAACAATGGGCTCGATCACACCAGCATTTTCTCGTATTCTTGTCATGCCTGGTTTGCGGTTTTGCAGTGCGGTGCTCAGATAACGTTGTGCCTGTCCTGCAGGCACCCCGCCTCTTCTCTTGCCTTTTTTGTGTTTTCCTTGAGTGCTGCAAGTCTACATTATGTCCCCCAAACAGAATTAAAGTGCCCCTCAGCCCCCATGTAGTACCATTGTCTCACTATTTCCTTTGTAGTGTGCTTTGAAGGGAGAGCTTGCTAACAAAAAAGGAGGGCAGTGTGGTTCTCCTCCAAGCTTGTGTTGAGCCGGTCTAACAAACTTTTGCTGGTTCAATTCCAGCGCACCCTCCTTGCCCACAGCTCCCTCATTTTTAAAGATAAAGAGATGAAACTTGGGACCATTCGAGCTCTTAAATAGGGATTTAGGCATGCCAAGTTCGAATGAGATCGGTTCATCCCTTGATTTTTTTTTAAAAAACTTAAATCATTCCTTCCCATTAACACACAAACACACCTCTGCAATTCTATGCAGGGGTGATTTAAGGCAGAATCAGAGGTTTGTGTGTGTGTGTTCAATGGAGCTCATTTATTGCCTGGGCTTGATTCCCTTAGTCAAGAGTAAATCCAATTGATACCAACTGCATTTAAATCCAAGTCATACCAAAATCTGATGTATGCTTACCTTGGAGTAAACCCCATTGAACAGAGAGAGACTTACTTCTGAGTAAACATGTATAGAACTGACTTTTAATATTATGGTTACTCAGAACCTTTCTTTTTAAGTCTAAAACAGCAAACTGGAAAGAAGTGCTCTGCAACCCAATGCTTACTTCTGATGTCTTACTTCTGTTTACTCAGAAGTAAGTCTCTCTCTGTTCAACGGGGTTTACTCAAAGGTAAGCATGCATTGGATTTTAGTATGACTTGGATGTAAATGCAGTTGAAATTGATGTGATTTACTCTTGAGTATGGGAATCAAGCCCGGGCAATAAACGAGCTCCACTCAACACACACGTACGCAACCCCCCTGATTCTGCCTTAAACTACCCCTGCACAGAATCACAGGTGTGTGTGTGTGTGTGTGTGTTAATGATTTGGGGGAAATTAAAAATTCCTAAAAAAAATCAAGGGATGAACCAATCTGATTCAAACTTGGTGTGCCTAAATCCCTACTTAAGTGCTCTCACAGTCCCAAGTTTCATCTCTTTATCTTTAAAAATGAGGGGGCTGTCAGCATTTTGGTTAATTCCCATAGGAGCTCCAATGTGTGAGGGGGGAAGGCTGCTACTTGATCTCAATGTCCATCAATGGCAAGAACCAGCGAACTGGAGGGGGATGGAGATGGGGCGGAGTGGGTGTAATAGTGGGAGAGCAAACAAGTGAAATGAGAGTTCAATGGTAAAACAATGATTGTGAAAGGGAGGAGTGCTTGCCACTCATATGAAATGGAGGTAAAAAAAATGCAGAGGCAAACCAGGGTAAAAAAATAGGTGTGATGGAGCTCAACAACAAAAAAGCCCTTTGTGTGCTGAATTGAACTTTTTTCTTTACTTTTTTTATACATTGAGTCTTTGTGATGGGTATTTGCAACACGTTTGGTATGGTGCTGAACAACTAGATTTTGTATGTGTAATAAATATACATGAAAATAGGTATGGTAAGTGAACTTGACATAATGCCAGCTCTCTGGCAGAGTTTTAAAACAGTCACTTTAAATTTTGGTATTGAAGTTGACGTAAAACAAGTTTAATATCTTTCCTATGGTTCCTATGCATAGGAATCTTTAGTAACTGGAGTAGGTAGATATCAGTGAATATGCTATTGTTTATTTATGGTGATTAAGAAAAACTCTAATTTCCCTCTTTGTTGATATTGTAGATGGTTGTTTTAGTTGTTTTGTTTGTTGCAGTGACTGAAAAGAAAAAGTTAATAAGATAAACATACAAGTTGTACATTATTATGAGCATATAGAAACAGATGCCTTTTTTATGGCCAGTAGGACAGACACCAGTGGTTTGCATGATCAAACAGCCCGCCGTAGGCTGTCTAAGCCATGGTGAGCTGCAATGTGAGCTGCTTGGCATTTCGTGGATTCAATGCCCAACTGGAGGTTGTTGTGTCTGAACCCGGCCACTGTGGATTATGCAAGGATTAAACAACCCTTACACAATGCTACAACAGGCTGTGGGTTGTTTAACCTTGCCTAACCCAATGTGGGTTTGGATGCAATAACAATCCCTGGTTGAGGCTTGAATATCCAGAATCCTGGCTTCTGATCGTGACTTAAACAACTCATGGTGGGCTGTTTTGCACAGGTCCATGTCAGATATTATTACCCTATTTCTTCGATTCTAAGACACACATTTTTCCCCATATAAACATCTCTAAAAATGGGGTGCGTCTTAGAATCGCAGGTGTGTCTAAGGGTTGTTTTTTTTCTGTTGGTGGTACTGAAATTAGTGTGTGTCTTACAATCAATGGTATGTTGTTGTTTTATTTAACGTATTTATTACCCTGCTCTTTTCTTAAAATTTCACAGAGCAGCTTATTAAAAACAGAAATAAATTATATAAAGAGATATGGGTTAAGGAAATCTATTTTGTGAATGGAAAATATTGCCCATGAAATTGGCCTTGTGAGTCTCAAAATCAGTAACATAAGAAGACAATAAAAAGGCTCAAACCAACTTCCAGTTGTGATCTCACATCTATGTGACGTTAGACTGCAATCCTAAACACTAAGGGCCAAAAAAGGCATTACTTTAAATCTACATCTCCCCTGCCTGATTTTTTTGCTCTAGAATAGGTGCAGGGCTGTTTGTGATACAAACCAAAATCTTATCATGGTTGGTGGAGTGGCTTTAAGATCCAAATCAGGGGCCCCTGCACCTCCTCTAGAGTAAAAATAAGAAAAAGCCATAGCTGTTAAATACAGATTTAAAATAATATCTACTTTGGCCCTTACTAGCAATTAAATCCCATAAAATTTGATCTGAGGGCCAAAACAGACACTACTTTCAATGTGTGTCTGTTTGTTTAAAATATTTTTTCATGGCAGAAACCATCCCAATGCAGTGTACAACAACAACAATAATAATAACCAGGAACAGCTGAAGCCATTTTAAAAACCAACAAACACCAGCATAAAAACAAAAGCTTACAACACCCAAATGCAGCTACAACCTAGTCTGATAAAACATAGTCAGGAGACAGTAGAAAGTACAGTAGTAAGTTTTCAGGGCCTTTGTAAAAATCTGCAGTGATGGGTCTTTGCAGACCCCCAATAGCAACTTATTCCACGGGTGTGACGTCACTGTGGAAAAGACCCTCCCTTGTGCAGTTGCCCATCTAGCTGCTCTTTTAGATGGTCAAATGAGAAGGGCCTCTCTTTCTGATATTAAAGTGTAGACAGGCTGATAAGTATGAAGGCAGTCCTTCAAGTTAAATTGGTCTCAAACTGCTTATGGTTTTAAAGGTCAAAACCAGCATTTTCAATTGAGCTTGGAAACACACTGGTAACCTGTGCAGCTGGCTCAGTATAGGTGTTATATGATCCAATCATCTTGCCTCCACCGACTCTCGAGCTGCCACTTCTGTACCAGCTGAAGTTTCTGGACTGTCTTCAAAGGTAGCCCTGCATACAGTGCATTACAGTAGTCCAGTCTTGGTGCCCTTAGTTCATGGATAATCAAGGCAAGTCCTTTGTTTCCAGATAGGACCATAGCTGGCATACCAGACTAAGCTAGTAAAACACGCTCGTTCACTGCAGCCATCTGGCCTTCCCCAGTTAATGCAGAGTCCAGGAAAACTCCCAGGCTATGCATGTGTCTTTTTATAGGGAGTGCAACCCAATACTGGGCTGCCTTGAGGCCAGTATTGGGAAAAAGGTGGGATACAAATACATATAATACCTTCTTCTTTATCTTCATCATCTTCTAAGATCAGTAGTCAACCTCCATCCAGAGTAGTTGGTTTCCCAACCCACAGTAGATCTATCTTGTCTGGATTAGGTTTCAGCTTGTTCACTCTCATTCATGCCAAACCAGCCTCTAGGTACTGGTTTGTGAGTCTGACAGCTACTCTGAGGTATAAAGTTGGAAATGAGCAACTGTTGAATGAGGGCACACAGAAACACCTAAATATTAACCATGCAAGCAAGAAGAGCTGTGTTCCTACATAACACAGACTACCGACTACCTGGGGAGGTGGTGGATTCTCCTTTGCTGGAAGTATTTAAGCAGAGGCCAGACAGCCTTCTGACAGGGATGCTCTAGTTGAATCCTGCATTACAGAGCATGCATTGATCAGGGGGCTGGACTATATCTTCTCCATGGTCCCTCCATGGTCTTTGATTCTATGAAAATATAAGAATCCCCAGCATTAGATGTACAGCAAGATCTAAAGCATGTTTCATCAAACATTGTCCCAACACGTTGAGTGGGGACATAGCGTTGTTTTACACCTTCTATTAAATTATTGTAAGTTAATGTTTTTATTTCAGAGGAGATCACAACTCTAAATATAAGAGGGCTGGAAAGTTTGTCTCTCTCATCTCCCCCCATCCCATATACAACTATGTACAACAGGACATATAAAAGGATTCATGGAAAAATGCGAATAAATAAGAAAGTGTAAATCCACACACAGTGTTACTAATATAAAAAAAGACAATGTACTCAAATGCATTTCAAAACTACTTTATTACTATGACAATGTTAGTAATCTGTTCTAATCAGTCCTCTGGTACTCACAGAAATTGTTCAAATGAGTTTTGCAAATGAAAAGTATCTTCATTCATAGAGACTCACCAGTTTCTCTGTATTAAAAAAAATACTACCTGATTGCTCCTGAAGTAGTTTGGGGTTTTTCCCAGAGCAATATAAAATTAAAGTCATACTCCCTGGAAACTACTATCCCAGCATAAATAGATTTATTACCAACTAATAATGAATCAGAGACCAATGAGAGTTGGAAGGCATTATTTAAAGTGTATTTTAACCCTTTGCTGAGTCTGCTTTGTACTCTATAATATAAAGAATATAAAGTTTATATAGGAGGTATATATTACCTGTATTTTTGTGGGTCTTCAGAATTCAGGAACCAAACGTGTACATATGTGTACCGAATGTGTATCTGTGTACATAAGGGCCCATTCAATTATATTCTTGTTCCCCGCAAATAGGCAAACCTGAAATGCTTATGCTGAACCATCAGCATGTGCAGATTCATAATAATGTCTTACAAGTACAT
This sequence comes from Elgaria multicarinata webbii, assembly GCF_023053635.1. Classification (NCBI taxonomy): domain Eukaryota; kingdom Metazoa; phylum Chordata; class Lepidosauria; order Squamata; family Anguidae; genus Elgaria; species Elgaria multicarinata. The sequence goes on from NC_086175.1 coordinate 70,921,645, forward strand.
GGATTGAAAGCACAGTTCACCCAGAACAATGGATTTAATGGAAGGAGCCCATTCCCAAGAGACATTGGGCAGTAACTAATTCTTTGTCAGCTCCGTGCTTGTCACAGTGGGCCTATTCAGAAGACACCTTAAACCCTGCTGGTTAAGGTTTTTGGTTAAGCAGCAGGGTTTAAGATGTCTTGTGTGATGCGTTTCGTTAAACCTTGTTCACTAACCACAGTTGGACCGTCTGGAACAGGGTTAGCAGCTCTAACTATGGCTTAAAGTGTGTGACAGCACAGCTTGTGGTTAGGGCTAACCCCAGAGAACCACAGTTTCGCTAACCACAGAGCCTGAAATGTCGTCTGAACAGGCCCACTGCAGGGTAAGAGTAGCCTTTCCCAACCTGGCTGGGCATGATGGAACTTGTAGTCCAACACCTGGGGGGTGGACGCCAGGATGGGGAAGGGTGGAGGGACTCATGAAGGAGAGGCTACTGTGCTCATACCTTTTCTGAAGCAATGACACAGGTGTCCTTGTATAGCACTATTGCTCAGGTAATCGCAGCAGACCTGCAATTACTTTTAGGCCTGCTTCCCCCACCCCTGTCTTTTATATCTTATGCCATCTGTTCCATGGTGTTTTCTCTTTAAAATTATGCAACTCTCATTCATAGTTACATGTTAGCGCCCATTTTGAGCTATGTTATGGTTATGCTCAATACTGCAGCAGATAAATGAACTGATTTATTATGACCGGCTTTGACCTCAGATGAGAACATTTCACTCCCATTAAATCCATGGCTCAGTGCTCTTAATGTCCTGATGACTGAGACTGTTTTTGATGATGAATATTTTGATTTTTAGTTGAATGGTGCAGCAAAAGGTTAGAAAGATGCATATTACATATATTGAGCAAACTCTGGTTTATCTTTGTCTTTCATATATGTATCCTCCTTTATTATAATAAATAAAGAAATCTTATATAAGAACATAGGAACCATGCTGGATCAGAGCAAAGGCCTATCTAGTCCAATATTCAATTTCCACAGTGGCCACGGTAGGACATGTGTGCAAGAACAGGGGGCTTGCACTTGTTCAGAAGCCTTAAATTGCCTGTGCCAGCACAAGAATTAGACTACTGTCGCATACTTTTTGTGAGGCTACTTTTCAAAGGTGTCAAGAAATTTCATTTGGTGCAAAATGCAGCAGCTAGACTGCTGACAGGAACCTTTTGCTGAACTTATGTAATGCCTAAACCATGCTGGATCAGACCAAAGGCCTGCATTCAACACAGTGGACAAACAAGCCTATGCATAGCCTACAAGCAGGACATCAATGCAATGGCATCCTCCCACTTGTGTTTCCCAACAACTGGTATACAGCAATCCACTGCCTCTGATGGGGGTAGCATGTAACTGTCATGACTAGTTGATCACCTTCTCTTCCATGAATTTGCCGAACCCATCTTAAAGCCATCCAAGTTGGCAGCTATCACATTTTGTGGAAGTAGATTGCTCTGTGCGTTTGTGGGTGTGAGCCATGTACATCAACTTGAGCTCCTTTGGCTAATGGTGGGATTTAAATGTAATAATAAAATAAACAAATCAACTACTTCTTAAGAATACTTGTTATGAGATTCCTTAGGCACCTTTCTCAAAAAAAAAAAAAAAAAGTCCCAAAATCAACATGAGAAATTTAAAATTTGTAGCAAAATCAACATGAGAAATTTAAAATCGCTAAAAACAATTACCCACTAAAATTCCACCACCCATAAAATAACTAAAACAACAGTTTCAACCATAAGCAATGCCATCATATGCCATCAACTGTGTTGGAACAGAGGAAAGTCTTAACCTGGTGCTGCAAATATGATGATGTTGGTGCCAGGCAGGCCTTGCTGGAGAGAGAATTCTTCCGTGTGTGGTGTGTGGTGTGGGGGTACACCAGCAAACAGGCCCTCTCCCTTGTTGCATAGTTAAAAACAGTGGCTAACAAGACAATGGCATGGTTCAAGCCTGCCTGGCAGAGGCTTGTTCTCCACTCTTTGAGGGTGTTTCACCTAATCCCAGTTGCACATGGGGAATGTTCAGAGTGAGAAGCAAAATACACGACACAGAGATTCCATGGTCAATTTTGCTTTATTATGGGAAAATTCTCAGGGTTGGATGCCAGTCTTGTCAAAATGGGTGCCTTGGTTCAAGTGAGGCCCTCTTTGAAATTCTTGTGAGAGGGTTTCTTGGGAGGATTGAGTCATTCTGATGGCTTATATCTGAATTTGGCTGAGGCAAACATTAGCCTTTTAGTTGCTACTATTTTCTCCCCTTTCCTCTGTGGAAATCTGCGAGTCTCTGTCACTGTCACTAATGTATCTGATGGCTTTAATTTCATAATAACATTGGTATATTTTGGCCTCAAACATTTTCATAGTAATGAATGTCACCTGAAAATGAGTGCTTGTTAAAGTTCATTATGTGGTTTATTTGCTCTTCCTGAGATGCATGTGAAGGCTATTAACATTAATGAGAGCTACGCAGAAGCACCCAGGGAGAAATAGGCACATTGATGCCAATACAGGGAGGCCCCTAATGCTCGCCTATGGCTTCTCTAAAAGGAAACAGCCATTTTTTATTTTCAGGGTTTCTGTTTGAATTATTGCTCACTTGTTTCTAATTAGAGGTTTCCTCTTCAAGTCTGGGGTTGGCACAGGGGACAATGAAGAAAGTGATTATTAGTTGCCTTCCTTGGAGACCATATAGTCAACTGTAGAGGCAACCAATTTTTATACTCTAGCCTTGTTATATGTGGGTAGCTATCCTCCACAGGAACTTCCCTGACAGCTAGGCTCTTCTCCAGGTTCCCCCCTCCCCAACTTTTTGAAGTTAAGTGCTTTGCTACCTGAGAGAGGGCCTTTTTAGTGTTTGCACCCATTTTGTGGAAATGCTCCTCAGACCTGTGAGGTCGGTACCGTTTAGGACCTTGACTTGGCTTGACCTCCATTATTTGGTGGCTTATAAGTACAGTAATAGTCTTTGCACCCATGCTGTGGAAATCCTCCTCAGACATGTGTGTGGTCAGTACCTTTTAAGACCTTGATTTGGTTTGACTTCAATTATTTGGTGGCTTCTAAGTAAAGTAAATAAATAATGATCCGAGTGAGGGCTGCATGTACGGGGAAAAGCATGCGATAAAGAATTTAGGAAAGGATGGATTTGGGATGCCACTGAACAAGTTGCAACTTGTTGGGGCTGCCCATAGGTTGTGTCACATGATGTGCAGGTAGGGGGCAGCCAAACTGTGGCTTATAGAACCATATATATTAATAAATAACAAATTTATTTCTCTGAGTGCTACTCCTTACATAGGCAAAACAGCATCATCCATGCACAACAGGAAGGTATCAGCAGACTTGGAGTGTCTCTACATTAAGGGAAATTACATTGTTTACCTGGGGCTGTTGTGCTACCTGGTTCTTTGGCATGATTGATGAGCACTGCATTACATGGGAGGAGAGGAGCAACAAGGGGGGAAATCCTGCTATTTCCTAGGGCAGACAGGTTTCGAGGGAGTGCCTCCCACCCTCCCTCCCTCCCTGGCATGTGTGCAAAGGAGTGGGACGGAGGAGTTATGTGCTGTAAGTCTGAACCCTTGGCAAATTACTTGGGAGTATGCCTCATTGAACACATAAGAACATAAGAAGTGTTGTGCTGGATCAGACCAAGGGTCCATCTAGTTCAGCACTCTGTTCACACAGTGGCCAACCAGCCATCAGCTAGGGTTAAACAAACAGGACACAATGGGACTTACTTCTGAGTAGACACATGGAGAACTACTAGCACAAACTAACAGAAAGAACAAAAAATTTAAAAGAATCACAGGCACAACTCTAAACTAGCATAATGAAGGCTCTCCCTTACTTGGTAGTAAGCCAGATCTGCCTCACTTTATTGCAGGGAGGCCATTTTACCCAGTAGCATGGGGAAAAAAATTTCTTTTAAAAAAACAAAATAAGGGAAGTGGTGGGGAGAACCATGTGAGACATCCTGTTTTTTCACAGCATCATGTAATCTATCCTGAAACTTCTGTGAGTGGCCAGTCATGAGTGTGTTATAAATAGCTCATTCAGAAAAGATGTTGGGGGAACCACAAGATTTGCAGAAATAATAAAAAAAACACCTTTAGAAAAAAAAGTAGTGGGAAAAATTTGCCACAAATAAGAGCAATGAGAACTGAGCATGCTAAGAGACAAACTAGACATTACACTAATTGTATAGCCGAGGCTTGTCTTTATTATTATTATTATTATTATTATTATTATTATTATTATTATTATTATTAAACTCTAGTGTAAGTATGCATGGCCCCAATCCAGATTGGGACCATCATGTCTCAAACACCTCCCTTCATGGGAGGGGAAAAATAATAACCCCCCTACAAAGCGGTGATGGGAGGAAATGATGGGGGCAAGATTTAACTTTCCCCTCCCAGAGCGCAGAGGACCTGATCTGAATTGGGGCTGTGTGTACTTACAGTAGAGTAAAAAAAAAAAAAAAGAGAGAGAGAGAGAGAGAGAGAGAGAGAGGCTTCAGCTACACACTATGCAATTACCGCAATGTGTAGTTTGGCTTTCAGTTAGTATGGAATACTGACTTATTGTTCGAGGGAAGGGGGAATGGAAAACCAGAGGGGGGGGGGAAAGTGTGAGTCACTTAATTAAATCATTCATGTTCCCTACTCCAATCTCATTCATATCATTAAAACACACACACACACACACACACACACACACACACACACACACTATGTCCTGCTTACCCTGAAATTTCCTTTGATTTTTGTCTCTTTATGTCTAAATAAATATTTGATGCTAGCTTAGATTCATCAAAGGCAATAACAGTAAGATTTTTTTTGGCCTGCTTTTTAGAAGTTGCTATAATTCAGGCCCAAATCTGACCCTCAGATGGGTATTTGCCAAGATGATACTTTGCCACCAATGCATAAGAGTTAAAGGCAATTCTTAAATTAGAAAGTTGATTAATTATGAATAGAAAGTCTTAATTATTTTATATTTAATTATTAAATTAATCGACCAGGGAAATCAACAACCTTGGACATTTGATTATACTTTTTCTTTTTCTGGATACTTACATATGAATCAACTATATTGGTGAACACCCTAAGAGTGCTTTCAGAAGTGATATGAAGACCTTTTTTAAAATTTAATGTGATTTTTTTTTTGAACTTGTGGGTATGGTTATTGTTCATTTCACCATGTGTTTCTTATATTCTGCAGCAGCGGCCCCCAATATGGTGCCCATGAATAGGTCCTCAACATGGTGCCCTCTGACATTTGAAAAATATTTTCCCCATTTTAAAAAATATATACGTAGATGTATTTGTATGAAATGCATACAACCACCTAGCAAATATACATGGGTTTCAACAAAAGTGGACCAAATATCAAAATAAATATATATTTCAAGGTGGTGTCTAAATGCCACTCATTCAAATTTTGAAAGTGTTGCAAGGTCCTCAATCCATTGCATTATAAGAGATGAGCGTTTATCCTTCCAATGTTGTAATATTAGTCTTTTAATTGTCAAAAGGGTGCAAAAAATCCATTTATGCTGATCATTTGTTAATTTCCATGAAGCAGGTAAATAATTGAAGAGTATTATTATTATTATTATTATTATTATTATTATTATTATTATTATTATTATGTGAATATTAAAGAGTGTTCCAATTCAGAATTTATCTGTGTAAAAACCTCTTCCCCAAAAGAAGCAACAGCTGGACATTGCCCAAACGTATGTTTAAAAGAAGCATTAGCTGTCGTTCACCCCCAGCAATTAGCCAAATTAGGCAATCTCTTATTAAAGAGACATTGCAGTGTCCAAAGACACAAAACCAAAGTTTTTGTTGAATAAGACATAGCCTAAGATCCACAGATGTCGCAGGTAGATGCCAAAGCAGTGACCCACAGTTCAGGCATTTTGTTCTGCTATTCACAACATGGTCTCAAATTTCCAAATGTGTTCATGAGTCCAAAAAGGTTGGAGACCACTGTTCTACAGAAATGCAATTGACAAATCAAATTCAGTTTGATCTGATGCACATTTTTCTTTTGTTGTGAAAAGGCATGAATATTAGTTGCCAGCTGCCTTAATTTTTGAAATAGAGAAATGTAGCACCTCAGCTTTTTCTAGCAATAGTGTCGTTGCTTTCTAGGATTGCTACCTTTTCTCTGGCTTTGCTCCTGCATGTTTAACAGTAGTCTCACAGAGAGATGTAGAAGGAGAAACTTTTCTCATCATTTATCTCCACTTGCTTAATTCCTCTGTTTCGGGCTGTTTTTAAATATGCAAAAGCAGGGCCAGAAGGGGAAATACACTCCACCAGCATCTGGAATAAGGGGCATTTATTTGCCAGCATCTAATTAACTAGTAATTTAATCCCTTACATTTTGAGGTAACCCATTTACAGAACATATTTGGCGCTTCATGAGCAGCCCTGCTTAGTCCTTGGTTCATGTTATGGACAAAATGTTTTTATCCCAAGCCAGAAAAGCTACTATTAACATCTGAGCTGCTGTTGGTATTCAGCACAGCATGTGCTCCTGTATTTGTTTGTATTCAGATCTTCTCCCTCTTGTGTATTCAAGTTGCATCTGTGTTCCTTGACTAACAAAGTAAAGTTTCTATTGCAGCTGATGCAACCCTGCAGGGTTACTTTGAATCAGCATGGACCACTTCTTGCCTCCATTAGCCGTGAGAAGCTGGACCATAGCCGTTTCTCCATATTGCTACCTTGGTTATCATTTTTTAAATCAGTGTCTCACAATTTTACCTTGGGGTACCTTGAGAGTCTTCTTTTCTCAGAATCATCATCATCATCATCATCATCAATTATTTATGTCCCTTATCCTTGAAGTTTGGGTAAGAGTGTCCAGTAGATAGCCCTGAGTGTTAGACATTCACAGAAAGATGAGCAGCTAGCTGCTACAAGAAAGGGGAAAGAGTGATGAATGGGGCCGCATGAATCTCTGAGAAGGAAGAAAGTATGGCTGAACTCCCCATGGTTGGGGTGCAGTTCAATCCCCCCAAAGGGAGGTGCATGAGAGACTGTATATAATAATAATAATAATAATAATAATAATAATAATAATAATAATGATAATAATAATAATAATAGTCCTGCTATTATTATTATTATTATGTATATTCCTGCTTTTGCATTCCAGTATCACGTGAAAGAGCCTAAGAGGAAAAGCTGCAAGGCAAGAATGGGTGGTGGTAAAGAGTTCATTCTCTGTCCAGGGTGCTGAATCATCTTGTTAATTGCTGACAGCATTGTGAGAGTTTGGTTTCATTTGCCTGAATAGTCACTATTTTTTTTTTAAAAAAGCACAATGTGTAAAGAGAGCTCAACTTAATATAGGTTTCATTTACAAACATCTATGGAAAAATCTTTTGCGAAAGAGGATACTATTACTGGCAGTTTAATAAAGGTGTGATGGTTACACATTCTGTTTTCTTTTAATAAAAATACTGACAACAGTTGGAAGTGATTTCATTTGCTTTATCCAAAACAGAAATGCTATTCTTGCTGGTTATCCTGCTTTTTGTCCCTCTGATTTGGAACCTGTGACTTCTGTGTTCATTAATTTGATTAGTGTTCTGCCAAGACACCTGAGCAAGCAAATTGCCATCTTCCACATTAATCCAGTTTCTTTAGTGTCTTTTATTTGGTTACAGTGTGCAATCTAAATAATAATGCTTTATAATATAAAATATGGTTGAGCTAATGAAAAATCCTGATGAACAGAACCATGTCATCATTAATGAACAGATAAGAGAACTGCCTTTAATCCCCCCTCCTCTTGCTAATTGTGTGCATTTCTATTTCTGTCTTGCAGTTTTTGGTGAAGATCTACATGCCAGCTTATATTTTGTCAATGCATCTTTGCAAGAGGTAGTGTTTGCTAGCACCACAGGGACACTGGTGCCCTGCCCTGCTGCAGGGATCCCTCCTGTGACGCTCAGATGGTACCTAGCAACGGGCGAGGAGATCTACGATGTTCCAGGGATCCGCCACGTCCACCCTAATGGCACTCT